>NC_058407.1:147464299-147708815 GCF_002201575.2 Neomonachus schauinslandi
CTTGTGCTCATGCATGCTCTCTCTCAAGTAAATAAATAAATAAATAAGAACACAGATTCTGGTTTTAGTGACATGCGATCAGTTCTCTAGCAAGACTTCTGGCAATAAGATCCTAATTTCTCGGAGGCAATGCTGTTTACATGATTTAGGTGGAGTTGACACTGATAGCCCTGGTCCAGGGATGGACACGTGACTCAGCCCTCACCTATCAGAGCACTCCATCCTCCTGGCTAGGGATTGGTTCAAAGATGGGCATGTGACCTAAGCTAGACGAATCAGATATCTCCCAGGGACTTTCGCTGAAACTACCGGGAAAGAGATGGCCTCCTGTCTTTGAGGATCACTAGCAGAAAGATGGGCAGCACAGAGCTGTTGGTGGCTCTCATTTTATCACCTGAAGAGCTCATGAATGAAAGCAAAAGAGATGACGAGAGCTAGGAGATGGAAAAAAGAGAGAAACTTGAAGGCAGCATTTGAGTTCCTAGAACTAGCAAGGGCTAAATCTAATCCTGGACTTTGTAGTTTTGTGAACTAATAAATCTGTCCACTTCGTTTTTCCTTAGTTTATATTAGTTTCACTTGAGTCTCTGTCATTTTCAGATAAAACTATACTTCTGAACACACTCATATTCTCATGATATCTCTAGTTGGAAACGACTGAGTCAGAGATACTGATATTTTAACTTTAGAATGCATAAAATTCAAACAGAGGGCTTTTAAAAAATGCTGATTTCTGGGTGTTCCCCCAGCGATTCTCATTCAGAAGGATGCAGCCCAGGAGTCTGCATTTGGTGAGCACTCCAGGTATTCCTGACATAGGACCACACTTTGAGAATTACAAAATTAGAATATTCTCATGGGTCACAGCTTCAGAATGAAGGAAGGTGACTGATTGGGTGCCTATGAGCCAGCCATACCCCTGGGCTAGGTTCTCTACTTACCTCTTTTCATCTCCAGAACAACCTAGTGAGGTCCCAAAAAAGAAATAAAATCTCTCCCTCTAGATTTGCAAAATGACTTTGCATAAAAGTACAAGAGCAATTCCACTCTTTTAACACAGACAGAGATGCAAAACAATAAAAGAAGCCATGAAGGTTTTCATTGATTTTCCAGATGTTAATAATTCCAAGGATATATGTAATTAGGAGAAGTTAATTTCTTAAGTAAAACCTGCTGGTCTTGTACACAGGGGCATGAGAAGATAGTGCATCTTTCAACAGACAGAGTCGTTAGCCTGTTATAGCATCTGAGTAGTAAATACTAGAGCTGAAGCTTTGAGAGACCACCATTACATCAGCCATAATCTGAATCGTCCTGTTCTGTGAAAACTCGACACTGGACGCTGGTCTTGGACCAACGATGTTTGTGCTTTGTTTCTGGTTTTGAGTTTAAACTTGCAAAAAAGTTTGTCCAAGACTGAGTTCTTTCGGAGACCCTGAGATGAGGATTCATGTGTAATTAATTTATTAAGGAAGCTCTTGCAGGAGAGACCCGTAGGGGAAGGACGAAAGCCAAGCAAGTGTGATTTAGGCAAAGCTCTATAGCTGGTAACTTCAGCCTAATCTCGCAGGGGACTCTGGAGGGTAAAGTATGCCTCTGACTTTGTTCTGACCTGAGCAAGGGAGCTGGAATTTCATACTCTTGTACCAATATGTCATTGACCAAAGGCTCCTCGGAGGAACGTAAGCCCCCCAAGTACTTCTGGTTCAGAACATCCAAGCAAGTTTGCTCCACTGGCCTGCGACCATTCCTCCCTTTTAAAGACCTACTTGTGCATACTCACAGAAGCAAAAGCACATCATATCAGGCAAGGGACATAAGAGATGGTCAAAAGAATCCAAGGGAATCTGGTTGGAGGACCAACAGTGCCCAGTCCAATAACACAGATTTGATTGCTGACTTGACAAATCTAGTAATTTGTATGCGCTTTATGAATTCACCAATGGACAGCTAGTGGATGGCAGACATTGGTTTTATAACACAGCTCCAATCTGATTTCAGAATGCAAGATTAGGAAGTATCCCTTCAGGTTGCCATCTCTCAAACATGCTCAGCTTATAACATTTTTTGTGCCCCAAATGTGCATAAAATAGGCATAGACCTTGTTTTTTTCATGAACAGTGTTCCATTCAATAAAGTGAGTAATCTTCTAGTTGAAGAATACACATATTTTCCATGGGACTCAATAAAGTCATGTTTGATTAAAGAAAACTTGTGGATTTATTAAAATTATAAAAGGCATGCCACAAGAAATCAAATAAGAAATGAAAAAATAAAATGGAAAAATCTCCCTTTTAAATAACACTGCCTAGAAGTGACCACGTTCTAGGGGTTTATCCTATTTACTTCCTCTTCCTTTTATTTAGCTAGTGGTCTATGGACATTTAGGTTGTTTCCAATTTTTCATGAATACAATGTTGCAATACAATTTCTTTTGTCTACAGTCTTGTGTAAGATACGAGTATTTTGTGCACAGGGATAGACCCCTTGAAGGAGAATTGCTGATACCAAGGTTCATGCATTAAACATTTGAAAGATGGAGTCAAATGGTCATCCCACACCCTAGTCCCACAAATGGGCCTACTAATACAGACTCTCACCAACAGTGATTAAGGCCCATTTCCTTGGTTATTTTAATCTTAAATGAAAAAAAAAAAAAAGGTTGTCTATATATATATCATTGTATTTCTTGAATTGACCTTTGTATATAAAATTACACTCACCACCCCCCCCAAGCCTTATCCCTGTGGGTACAATCTATTAGAATATGACCATGCTTGGGGCACCTGGGTGGCTCAGTTGTTAAGCGTCTGCCTTCGGCTCAGGTCATGAGCCCCGCATTGGGCTCCCTGCTCCACAGGAAGCCTGCTTCTCCCTCTCCCACTCCTCCTACTTGTGTTCCCTCTCTCACTGTGTCTCCCTCTGTCAAATAAATAAATAAAATCTTAAAAAAAAAAACCCACAAAGAATATGACCTTGCTCAAGCTAAGGCTTGGGTCATTTTCACCCCAGCCACTTTAAAATGATTAATTCATGGCTTTTGGTACATTTACATTGTTGTGCAACCATCACCCCTGTGTAGTTCCAGAACATTTCCATCACCTCAAAAAGATAATCATTTTTAATGACCTTTGTATTGAGTGAGGATTGACTGCTTATGGGATGTTTGGGGGAGGGACAAAACACACTTCAAGTAGAAAAAGTACTCATCACTGAGATTAGAGTTCTGATCATCTCATTTCTGTTGTGGGGTTTCTAGAATATCAAGGGCTCCTTTCAGTGCTTGGAGACTTGCCAAATGTGCTACTCTTACAAAAAAAAAAAAATCCCTATTGCCCTGAATAATTTAAAACACTGAGCTGGGATCTTGGTAAAAAAAACAATGTGGCTCACTCCCCTATTCTCATCTTGTTCTGCTAACCGGTCTTCCACTTCATTCTACCATGTAGCTCATTGCTTGGCTACACCAAGGACCAGTGTTCCCAGGCTCTGTGCCTTTATTTAAAGTGATCTCCGGGGGCACCTGGGTGGCTCAGTCGTTAAGCGTCTGCCTTTGGCTCAGGTCATGATCCCAGGGTCCTGGGATCAAGCCCCGCATCGGGCTCCCTGCTCAGTGGGGAGCCTGCTTCTCCCTTTCCCACTCCCCCTGCTTGCGTTCCCTCTCTCGCTGTCTCTCTCTCTCTGTCAAGTGAATAAATAAAATCTTAAAAAAAAAAATGTTTAAAGTGATCTCGGATGTTGAACCAACTTGGCAGCCCAGGAATAAATCCACTTGGTCATGGTGAATAATCCTTTTAAGGTACTGTTGAGTACTATTGGCTAGTATTTTGGTGAGAATTTTGCATCCACATCCATCAGGGATATTGGTCTGTAATTCTCCTTTTTGGTGTGGTCTTTGTCTGGTTTTGGGATCAAGGTAATGCTGGCCTCATAAAATGAGTTTGGAAGTTTTCCCTCCATTTCTATTTTTTGGGACAGTTTCAGAAGAATAGGTATTAAATCTTCTTTAAATGTTTGGTTCAACATCCGCATATCAATCAATGTGATACACTACATTAATAAAAGAAAGGACAAGAATCATATGATATTCTCAATAGATGCAGAAAAAGCATTTGACAAAGTACAGCATCCTTTCTTGATTAAAACTCGTTGCAGTGTAGGGATATAGAGAACATACCTCAATATCATAAAAGCCATCTATGAAAAACCCACAGCGAATATCATTCTCAATGGGGAAAAACTGAGAGCTTCCCCCTAAGGTCAGGAACACGGCAGGGATGTCCACTATCACCACTGCTCTTCAACATAGTACTAGAAGTCCTAGCCACAGCAATCAGACAACAAAAAGACATAATCCAAATTGGCAAAGAAGAAGTCAAACTCTCACTCTTTGGAGACGATATGATACTTTACGTGGAAAACCCAAAAGACTCCACCCCAAAACTGCTAGAACTCATAGAGGAATTCAGTAAAGTGGCAGGATATAAAATCAGTGCACAGAAATCAGTGGCATTCCTATACAGCAACAACAAGACAGAAGAAAGAAAAATTAAGGAGTCGATCCCATTTACAATTGCACCCAAAACCATAAGATACCTAGGAATAAATCTAACCAAAGAGGCAAAGAATCTGTACTCAGAAAACTATAGAATACTCATGAAAGAAATTGAGGAAGACAAAGAAATGGAAAAACCTTCCATGCTCATGGATTGGAAGAACCAATATTGTGAAGATGTCAATGCTACCTAGAGCAATCTACACATTTAATGCAATCCCTATCAAAATACCATCAACTTTTTTCACAGAAATAGAACAAATAAGCCTAAAATATGTATGGAACCAGAAAAGACCCCAAATAGCCAGAGGAATGTTGAAAAAGATAAGAAAAGCTGGTGGCATCACAATTCTGGACTTCAAGCTCTATTACAAGGCTGTCATCATCAAGACAGTATGGTACTGGCACAAAAACAGACACATAGATCACTGGAACAGAATAGAGAGCCCAGAAATGGACCCTCAACTCTATGGTCAACTCATCTTCGGCAAGCAGGAAAGAATGTCCAATGGAAAAAGGACAGTCTCTTCAACAAATGGTGTTGGGAAAATTGGACAGCCACATGCAGAAGAATGACACCGGACCATATCCTTACACCACACACAAAAATAGACTCAAAATGGATGAAAGACCTCAATGTGAGACAGGAATCCATCAAAATCCTTGAGGAGAACACAGACAGCAACCTCTTCAACCTCAGCCACAGCATCTTCTTCCTAGAAACATCGCCAAAGGCAAGCAAGGGCAAAAATGAATTACTGGGATTTCATCAAGATAAAAAGCTTTTGCACAGCAAAGGAAATAGTCAACAAAACTAAAAGACAACCAACAGAATGGGAGAAGATATTTGCAAATGACATATCAGATAAAGGGCTAGTATCCAAAATCTATAAAGAACTTGTCAAACTCAACACCCAAGAAACAAATAATCCAATCAACAAATGGGCAGAAGACAAGAACAGATATTTCTGCAAAGAAGACATCCAAATGGCCAACAGACACATGAAAAAGTGCGCAACATCACTTGGCATCAGGGAAATACAAATCAAAACCTCAATGAGATACCACCTCTCACCAGTCAGAATGGCGAAAATTAACAAGACAGGAAATGACAGATGTTGGCAAGGATGCAGAAAAAGGGGAACCCTCCTACACTGTTGGTGGGAACGCAAGCTGGTGCAGCCCCTCTGGAAAACAGTATGGAGGTTCCTCAAAAAGTTGAAAATGGAGCTACCCTACGACCCAGCAATTGCACTACTGGGTATTTACCCCAAAGATACAAATGTAGTGATCCAAAGGGACACATGCACCCCAATGTGTCCACAATAGCCAAACTATGGAAAGAGCCCAGATGTCCATGGACAGATGAATGGATAAAGAAGATGTAATACACACACACACACCACACACACACTGGAATATTATGCAGCCATAAAAACAAATGAAATCTTGCCATTTGCAATGACATGGATGGGGACTAGAGGGTATTACGCTAAGCGAAATAAGTCAATCAGAGAAAGACAATTATCATATGATCTCACGGATATGTGGAATTTGAGAAACAAGGCAGAGGATCATAGGGGAAGAGAGGAAAAAATGAAACAAGACGAAACCAGAGAGGGAGACAAACCATAAGCGACTCTTAATCTCAGGAAACAAACTGAGGGTCGCTGGAGTGGAGGGAGGTGGGGGGATGGGGTGGCTGAGTGATAGACATTGGGGAGGGTATGTGCTATGGTGAGCGCTGTGTATTGTGTAAGGCTGATGAATCACAGACTCGTACCCCTGAAATAATACATTATATGTTATAATAAAAAAAATTACAGGCAACTCAACAATAGGAAAATAAACAACATGATTAAAATAAAGTGATCTCTCTGCCCCAGATCCCCTTTCCCTGGGACTTCCTGCTCATTCTTCAAAGCCCATCTTTAAGGTCATCTCCTCTGTGAGGTCTTCCCCAATATTGATCACTTTCTCCCACTTATACCCACAGTGCATTGTTTAAATCTTCTCTTTCAGGGCCGCCTGGGTGGCTCAGTGGGTTAAGCGTCTGCCTTCAGCTCAGGTCATGATCCCGGGGGTCCTGGGATCAAGCCCTATGTGGGGCTCCCTGTTCAGCAGGAAGCCTGCTTCTCTTTCTCCCTCTGCCACTCCCTTTGCTTGTGCTCTCTCTTGTGCTCTCTCTTAAATAAATAAATAAATAAATCAAATCTTAAAAAACAAACCAAAACAAAACACCTTCTCTTTCAAATAACCTGCTATTTGAATGGCTTGACTGTATGCCTGTCTTTCTCCATGTGAATGTGATATCTGGATGGCAGGGACATTGCCCCATTCATCTTTGAGCTGTGGCATAGTTTCTAGCTCAATACGTGTCTGCTGGAATGAATTGAACCATGGAACACATTACAATGAATTTTGATAGTATTTAATTAAAAGAAAGTAATCTCAGGAAAAAAATTATTTGTATTTCTAGGTAAAAAAAGAATACCTGTCTTAGGTTCTTTTGGATGAAGAAACCAGTTCTGTTCAAATTAGCTTAGGTGTAAGGGGGTTTTTATTTATTTTATTTTATTTTTATTTTTTATTTTGTAAGTGGGTTTTTAAAGAAATATTAAAATCCCACAAAATCCCAAGACAAGCTAGAAATCTCATTCTTTCAAAGGAAAGGAGCTGGGTGGTACCAGGAATCTACAGCTATCAGAGTTTATGGACCATCCCTCCAGTGATTAGTTTTTCTTTCAAATAATCTTTATCGAGCACCTAGTATGTGCCAGAATGGTGGTGAGCACTGGGCATAGAGCATGAAGAAGGTTGCCACAGTTCCTGCCCTCATGCAACTTTCAGTCTGGTCCCTAAGCATTAATGTAATGGGACTCTTCCCCCTCTCCCCGCATCTGTGTTTCTTAGCTCAAGTTCTTGAGGAGAGATCTAACTGGCTTTGCGCAACATGATAATTGACTGGATCCTCCTGGGTCAGGCCTCTGGGTCCATCTCTGGCCCGGCGCTGGAGGACTTCTCTCCGAAGAGGTGTGGGGCTGATCAGGCACCCAAATATGCCTCTTGTAAAAAATCATCTTATTCTACATGATTTTCAAATATGTGATTGATGATTCATTTTATATCCTTTAAGGTGCCAGATTCCAAAGGTAACTCAAATAAAGAAAAAGCCATTTCATATTATGATGGTAACATCATATGCTGCTGTGGGAAGCTGGGACAATTACTGCTTTAATTTGAAAGAAAATTCTGCCCGAGCAACTAGCTCTGTCAGAGAATATTGCAGATGGTGTTTGGAGCTGGGACCTTAGGGAGCATGGAATTCTGCTGACCTGTTTTCCAGATGAAAAAACTGAGGCCCAAAAAAGGAGAATGATTTCGTCAAGGTCGAGGATCCATCATGGAGGCGCTGGGGATGGAACTCAGGTAGTGGTTGCTGAGCTGTCTGAGGCTCGCTCTTTTCGCTTTCATCTGCTCTTCATCCATTCCCCTTTCTCTTTTTCTTTGCTTTTAAAGACACTTTAATCAATTACTATCTTGGAATAGCTGAAGCATACAGGTGGTTAAAAAAACAATACGAAAAAGCATACAGGGAAAAGCAATGCTCCCGCCCCCCGCCACTTCCTGTCCCTGAGGGTCACAACTGCTTTGAACCCATCTTCCCAGAAATCCTCTGTACATTCTTTTTTTTTTTTTTAAGATTTTATTTATTTATTGACAGAGAGAGACACAGCGAGAGAGGGAACACAGCAGGGGGAACGGGAGAGGGAGAAGCAGGCCCCGCGGAGCAGCGAGCCTGATACGGGGCTCGATCCCAGGACTCTGGGATCACGACCTGAGGCGAAGGCAGACACTTAACGACTGAGTCACCCAGTCGCCCCTTGTCTGTACATTCTAAGCATAAGTGTACTTTTATTTCTGCTTTGCTTTTTTAAAAAGTTGTATCTTATTTGAAGATCATTTGAACTATATATATACATACACAGAGGATGTATTTTATATATATATGTACATTACATTATAAACATAAATTTATTTCTAAGTTTAATATTTGTGTTTATATAAATACATTCATATATTTATTATATATTTTTATAAATAAATGACAATGTATTATCTATTTTCATAAACATTTATAAGTATAATAATATAAGTTATAATTTATTATAATTTATAATACATTTAGAACATAAATATATTTATGTATTACATATATGTGTAAGGCAGTAATGCCTAAACTGACTTCCAGATTTTTTTTAACTGCTCATTCCTTTTTTTTTAGAAAGAGAGAGAAAGAGGGTGAGCAGGGGGTGGGGCAGAGGGAGAGAGAGAATCTTAAGCAGGCTCCACACTCAACCTGGAGACTGATGTGGGGCTCGATCTCATGACCGAGAGTGTGACCCTGAGATCATGACCTGAGCCGAAATCAAGAGTGGGACATTTAACCGACTGCGCCACCCAGGCGTCCCTTAACTGATCATTCTTTTTAACTGCTATATAGTATTCTGATACAGAAGTACTGAGAATGTTTTAGCTGATATCTCAATGACGGAGCGATCCCTCTGGGCGATCATCAGTCCTCTCACTGACGGAGGTTGTTTTCCATGCTTTGCTCTTACAAACAATGCCATGGAGAACACTCTTCTCTATCTTTGTGTATGTATGCAATGCCACCGTTCTCTCTCCTCCCCTCCCCTCCTGTCCTGTTCTTGCCTCTTCTCCCCACCCTGCCCTCCGTGATCTCTCCTCCTCCTCTCTATCTGGCCAACTCATGGCATCAGGGAGGAGAGACACAAAATGTAACACTTGGTGGTGATATGATGAAGGCCTGAATAGAGAAACTGGAGAGAGAGTATCTCGGTCAGAATTATAACAGGAATCAACTTGAGTTAATTTGGGCACAAACAGGAGGAAGGTAGGAGGACTTTACTGGAAGATCCAGGAGTATCACACAGAACCCCCAAATCTCAGGATCCAGAAAGCCATCAACAAGATAGTTAAGTTTCTTTGTGTCTTGTTTCTGCTGCTCTCTGGAATCAGGCCCATTTTCCCTTCTGTTTCCCCGCCCTGTTTGCTCCTATCTGTACATCGAGGCCAACGGGGATTCCCCACAGGACTCAGTATCGAGGTTCTCAGCCCAAATGGTTGGCTTTTTCTCGGTCCCAGATGGGTGATGAGGACCAGATTAGCTGGCAAAGTGATCTACATAAGATGCAAATCTGAACAAATGTGTCTCTCTTTGCTTTACATTGTTAGATGAGGTGCCATTGCTATAAGAAACAGTCTTGAGCATCTTAGCAAGGCACTGAAACACTTTAAGCTGACCCCCTCCTTGACCTTTTTCCCCCATCTTTTCTGCTCAAAAGCTCCAAGTTCTGGCCATGCCAGACATCAGATCATTTTCTGTATACACCAAGAGTTCGTGACTTGACCAGAACAGTGCAGGTTGGGTTTTAGCCCTGGCTCACCCCCTGGCTGGGTACTTCTGTGGAACATATATCAGCACAGCTGCACAAGCAGAAGCAGGAAATCAGAGTCAGGAGAGATTAGGAGAAATATAAATCCCTTGATCATGGCATGGGTGGTGATGAAGGTTAATGCTGGATTTCCCTTTCTTTGGGGATGGCGCTTGAACCATTTTACTCCAATTACAAAGGACATGATGGTCTTGGCAACTACAGGATTTGGAAGAAGACATCCAGTGGATAGCACCTGGGTTTCACAGGTACCTTTCCTTTTCCTTTAGACCTCCCTGTTTCGTCTCTAATTGGGATAGGTGGCTAAGCAGGTTCTGTCCTCTGAAGGTACCACTGACCATCAGAGTTGGTGCAGCTGATGTTGGTGATGCACTGGATGTCTCATGTCAGAGGCAGGCCATCACCGAGTCCTGTTGAGTCCACTCCATATTGTCATGACCCTGAATTATTGCCTGTCTGCTTTTCTCCTGCAATAAAACAAATGACTGCCTTCGACCTCCAGCATTGGTTTCCCTGGTTTGTTCTCTATAGAGTAGGCAGACCTGTCCTGCAAAAATGCAAATCTTAGTCAAGTCACTTCTGCTTCAATGCCTTCCCAGTGCCCTCAGGTTTAAATTCAGTGCCCCCCGCTGCCCCACCCCAGAAAAAGGCTGTCTGATCTGGAACCTTGCTACCCTTCAGCCTCAACCTCTAGCCCGGGCCCTGCCCTTCTGTTTTTTTTGCCAGACTCATTGATGAGTGGTTCTTCATCTGGAACTCAGCATGGGCATTAGCGCTTATAGGAGTTTCCTCTTGCTGTTGTCACAAATTACCACAAATTCAGCTTTTTAAAGCAAGAAAAATGTATTCCCTTATACTTGTGGAGGTCACGAGTCCAAACTGAATCTTAACAGGTTAAAATCAAGATGTCAGCAGGCTGATTCCTTCTGGAGGCTCCAGCAGAGAATCTCTTCCTCACTTTCCTGGGCTCGTGAGACCCTTCTTCCATCTTCAGAGAGCGTCACTCCAACCTCTGCTTCTTCCATCCCGTCTCCTCTTCCTCTTCCCTAGCCAGATCTCTTTCCAGCTCCCTCTTATAAGAACACTCGTGATTACAGTTAGGGACCCTTTGGATAATTCAGGTTAATTTATCTCAAAATCCTTAACTCAATCACATCTACAGAGTCCTTTTCGCCAGGAACTCGGTTTGAGGTTCCAGGGTTTAGGACTCGGATATCTCTGGGGGCCATTATTCAGTTCACCTACCCTACCTTCCTGAATCCCAGGATATGTTAAATACATTAGGCCCTCCCCTGGTTCCCACAGGATGCTCTACTTTTCTAACCAGAGTGTCTATCATATGCCTTACAATCGTCTATCGAGGAAGGAGCTGGTGATACACTCACCAGTGCTTTTCCCTCCTCTGAGCACACAGGAACACTACATTTCCCAGACTTCTTTGTGTTTAAGTTACTACATTTCCCAGACTTCTTTGTGTTTAAGTTGCTACATTTCCCAGACTTCTTTGTGTTTAAGTTGCTACATTTCCCAGACTTCTTTGTGTTTAAGTTGGGACCATGTGACCGAGTTCGGCTAATGGAACACGGTGGGAATGATGTATGCCACTTCCAGACATGGCCGTAAATTGCCTCACGCCATCCTTCTGCTCTTTCTTTTATGGCTCCATGTGGCCTCCATGTGGCCTCCACACGGCTAAAAGTCAATGATTTCACGATGGCGGAGCTGCAAGATGGGAGGGACTTGGATTCCTAAGTCACCATGTACTGTGTGAAGCCACAGAGATTTTGTGGTTACATAGTATAGCAGATACCCTACCCTGACTAATAAATTTGTCTCTTTATGCTTCTTTCCTTTATCAAACTATAGGCTCTATCCGATTTCCTATTGTATCCCCCGCCACCAGCACAGTGCTTGGCACGAAGTGAACATTCCATAAAGTCTTGCTAAGTGGCAGACATCCTAATGCCCAGTGTACGGAATTAGGAGGCGGGGCCTCTGAGAAGTGGTTAGGTCATGAGGGTAGAATTTGCGTAAATGGAATCACTCTTTTTTTTTTTTAAGATTTTATTTATTTATTTGAGAGAGAGAGAGAATGAGAGAGAGAGAGCATGAGGGGGGGAGGGTCAGAGGGAGAAGCAGACTCCCTGCGGAGCAGGGAGCCTGATGTGGGACTCGATCCGGGGACTCCAGGATCATGACCTGAGCCGAAGGCAGTCGCTTAACCAACTGAGCCACCCAGGCGCCCTGGAATCACTCTTCTTATAAAAGAGACTCCACAGAGGTCCATCACCCCTTCGACCATGTGAGGACACAGCAAACAAGTGCTGACTTTGAACCAGGACGAGGGCTGTCACCAGAATGTGACCATGCTTATGTCTTTTCTTTATTTTTTTAGAGAGAGCGAGCGAGCATGAGAGCATGGACGGGAGGGGCAGAGGAAGAGGGAGAGAGAGAATCTTAAGCAGGCTCCATGTCCATCATGGAGCCCGATGTGGGGCTTGATTTCATGACCCTGAGAGCATGACCTGAGCTGAAATAAAATCAACTGAATGAGCCACCCAGGTGCCCTGACCATACTTGTGTCTTGATCTTAAACCTGCCAGCTTCCAGAACTGTGAGAAATAAATTTCTACTATTCACAAACCACCCAATGGATGGTGTTTTGTTAGAGCAGCCCAAATGGACTAAGACCATTGATATGGCTAGTTAGTCCCACATCCCTATACGCATGTCTCTTTTCAATGCACCTTTGCCACTCTTCCAATTAAGAGAAGTCTATTTCCCTCCTACTTGAATATGATCTGGCTTTATGGCTTTGCTTTTTGCCAAGAGAATGTTCTGACCCTGGGTCTCAATAAGTCTTGCATGCTTTATTTTAGTGATTCGGGACCCCTGCAGAGGCACCATGTGAAAAAGCTAGCCTGATGGCTTATGAAAAATCTCATGGAGCAAAGAGGAGCTGTCCCAACTGAAGGCTGTCCCAGACCAACCAGCACGCTGGTGACCTGGCAGTTAGCAGCAAATTCATGAGTGAGTCCAACTAAGACCAGAGGAACCATCCAGTTGATACCAACCTAAGTTGCCAATCTATAGAACTGTTAGTTAAATAAAAGAGTTGTTATTTTAAGCCATTAGGTTTTAGGATGATTTGTTACATGGCAAAAAACTAACTGATACAATCTTTATTTGTAGGCATTGGTGGGAGCACAGAGACATGGGTCTGGGGAGCTGTGTGATTTCCATCTAGCCTTAGCTGATTCCTGGGGAGACACCTTGTAATTTTAACCAAGATAGCTAGCTGGAAAATGCATGACCCTAAAACCTGTTTTCATTTCCCAGTACAGTTGGAGGGACTTAAATTATTCATATAACTGCTTCAAACTGCCACTTTACTTGTGAACTAAAGCGAGGTTCTTAAATTAGTCATCCCAGACGCTGGGATTTCATCTATAGTAAAATGACCAAAAATTGGGGAGGATAAGTTTATCAGTTTTTCCCCGGTAAAAAGTATTTTAAAAATACTACACACACACACACAAACACACACACACACACAGAGGATGATAAATATAAGACTAACATAACTTCAGAAAGTGAATTGTTATACAAATAGTCTACAACCATTAAAAGAGGTGCTTATTGAGTGCCTATTTTATCATCCATAATTTTTCTCAATTTTCTATGGACCAGTGAAAACTTTACTACTGACACCTTCAGTATTGTGCTTTGGACTGACATTTGAGGACTACTTTTAAAGAGGGTATACCAAAATTCTTTCTGCTCCGTTGCTGAGAATGCTTGTACACATTTAACTTAGGACTGCTGGAAGTTGGAGCTAAACATCCCCCTCTAAGTCCCCATAAGCTTGACCTCTTTTTCTGCCCGAGCTGCATCCCCTATAGAGAGGATTGGCTACATAACGGATGGGGACCCATGTTTAGAAATCATGTAGAATTTCAAGGCAACTGCAGAGCATTGGACGAAGCCTGGGGCCCTCTTGAGCATGGGATCCTGTAAGACTGCACAGTAGGCATATTCTAACTTGCCCTGGAGATTTGGAGGTCCTCGAGGGCAAGGATTTTGTCTTAGCCATCTGTCTCCCCAACACTCAGGGCACCCAGTAGGCCCCCTCAAGCTTCCTGCAATAAGAATGACATTTTACTAAGCCTTGCCAAGGTTCCATTCATTGTGCTAAGCACTCTGCACCAGATACAGAGTGTCTGTAATATTCCTGGGAAAAGACACCATTCTTATCCCCATCTTATAGATGGGAAAACTGAGGCTTAGAGAAGTGACGTCTCATTGGAGGTCCTAGACCTCAGATGAGAAAGAAGCAGGATTTAAACATAGGCAAGAATCACTGGTTCTCAGTCGATTTTGCAATGTCTGCTTGTCAAGAGTTTTTGGTTGTCACAATGGGGAGTTGCTACTGGCATCTAGTGGGTAGAGCCCGGGGATCCCTCTAAGCCTCCTGCAATACATAGGACAGCCCCCCACCACACAGAAGGATCCACCCTAAAATGTCAGTAGTGCTGAAGCTGAGAAGCCCTGTCCTGATACCAAAACCCATGTCTCCTAAACACCAGGCACTTCACATTTTCTTTATATCTCATTAATAAATACTATAACGTATTTATTATTTTTCTTACATTGACTTTAAATTGATGTACACCTTAAATATTTATGCCCGTGTAGCCACGTGTTTGATGTGCCATTATTTTTTTTCTGCTACACATTGAAATAAATATAAAACTATTAAAAAAAATCTTTGGGGGTAAAACCAAAAGTCATCTCACATACCTCTTGCAGTCTGGGGAAATCATACTTCAGACCCACTTGACTTCTTCCATAAGGGATCCTTTATCTTCTCAGAATAAGAGAATAAAATATATCAAATCAGCGTGTTGCTTGAGCATGGCAAGGGGCTAGGCCCATTTTGGCTTCTGTTGGAGGAAGTCATCCAGGGGACATGACCTCCGGCTGACCCCGGGGGCAGCATGTGGGCAGAGGCTCCTCCCCCCTCCGCTGTCCTCAGATGTATATTCCACCCATTGTTCTGGCACTAGGAGTCTATTTCAAGGATGCGGCCTTGAGAGAGCAAAGTGCTGTTAGGACCATCTGGACCATACACTACTGACCCCCATTGAAGCCTCTATATAATATAAACTTGTAAGATTCTGGCAGGCAGGCGCAGAGATCCCCTTGTCGTGGGGGGCCCAGGATAAGCCTTGTAAGTTCCTTTGCTTATTACCCCTCCTACTTACCTTTCTGGAGAGGTCTGCCTCTTTTCTTTGGTCTCTCCTTGGCCTTGGTCTGGGTGGGGGAGGTCCAGTTTCGTTTTTCACCCAGGTAGCTCCTTAGGTTTCAAACCAAAAGCTTCTGTGTCATCTCTTTTTTTTTTTTTCTTCCTCAAGGCTAACAGTTGCTAAGAAACCTTTTTGAAACCCTAAAAGCTATCTGGTGAGGACTTATTAACAAACAACTCCCTCCAGTGAGGGCCAAGGCACACATAATCTAATTTGCTGACTTGCTGATGGACCCTGGTTGCAAGTCCTGGTAAGTAAACATTCTTTGTAATGTTGTTCCCTCCCCTAATTGTTGGGGAGTACGGATTTTGGTCTTGTTGCAAGCCATTCTGCCATCTGACATAATTAAGCCTAGAGCAAACGAGATTCTTCTTTAGATATTAAAAGTGCCTGTGTTGTAAATAATAATGTCATCATCTCTTTCATAGAAAGTATTTTCATTAAGAGCTGCATTTTAATTTCAACACATTTGCATGAATTCATTTGGCTAGTGGTGGGGGGTGGTATTTGATGAGTTTTCATCTTCCATGAACTTGCCAGGTGTTTCAATTAGGAACTTTATAAAACCCCCTCCCCCACTCAGGAGCCCTGAATGAAATACTTTCTCAATCACGTGTTCTGAATGGGGGCATGTTCTCAATAACCACACATCTATTAGCAGGTAGTGACTCTATTGATTGAGTTGACATACCCAGAGGAAAGGGACTTTCTTCCGGGGCGCCTGGGTGGCTCAGTCGGTTAAGCATCTGCCTTCAGCTCAGGTCATGATCTTGGGGTCCTGGTTAAGCGTCTGCCTTCTGCTCAGGTCATGACCTTGGGCTCCCTGCTCAGTGGGGAATCTGCTTCTCCCTCTCCCCCTCCCCCATGCTCTCTCTCTCTCTCAAATAAATAAAATCTTAAAAAAAAAAGGGACTTTCTCTCTTTAAAGAGTAAAATGAACCTAGATGGTTCTTCCTTCTTATGTTTTTCAAAGGCTTGGGAAACAGGTGTGGACAATATTCCAGAGGTGCAGCGGCAGCCTTGGCAGGCAGGTGCAGCAAGGGAATTCGGTTTGGGTGAAACTCAGGGCAGGGGGCGGTGGCGGGGCAATAGCAGGCTTAAGGTTTGGGATCTGGCAAATAAGCCATGAGGGGTAAGATCAGGTCGGCTTCTTTCCCAAGCAGGATCCGTGCACTCTCCTTGTCACAAACAGGGGGCAGTCTCTGTTAATTAAAGCTGGGAACTGCGGCCAGAGTGAGTCTCCTCTGAGGACCGGACTCAAATGTCCTGGTGACAGGCAATACTTTATGGAGATTGGAGGCAGATTCTAAAATGGATTTTTCTGTCTAGATTTTGTCTCTTTTCGCTAAGATTTTTTTTTCTTTTTTCAAATTAAATTTAGAAGTGTCTGAAAACCCCCAGCTCTTGAGGGAAGGTGTCTGTGACCTACTCTTCTATCAGGTTGTTGCCCTAAGCTCCCAGCCCTGATGCTGGCTGGGCGGTACCTCAGTGGGGTGCAGTGGGGTGGGAAGGCAGGAAACCAGAGATTAGAAGTCTGGCAGTCTGCATCTAGCCCTGGCTTTCCCATTTGCTGGCCACTTGACCTTGGGCAAAGCCCTTAACCTCTCTGAGCCTCAGCTTCCTGGACCTTGGCAAGCCTGCTGGAGCAGCCCTCCTGGATTCTAATTTAGTGCATAGAAATATCCCAACCCCTCTGCAAGGTCCCCACAGCAGAAACTCCATTGTCTGTCCCTTTCCTCTCCAGTTAACACCAAGGGTCTTGCATTGAAGATCTTAAGTTAATCAAAGCAAACTGTAAATATTTTCTGAGTGCTTCTCACATCCAGCGCTGCTGTAGGTGCTGGGACACTGCAGGAGTCAAGGCCCCTTTCTGCCCTGGAGTTTACCATTTCAATGTGGGGAGACAGACAGAAACCAAACATATATTATAACATTAGGTGGATAGGGAGTCCGGAGGCCTATTTTAGGAAGGCATTACCTGCAGTGGTTAGAACCCAGGCCCAGGAGTCAAATTTCTTGGGTCAAAAGCCAACGGAGGCACTTCTTCCCTGTGCTACTATGGGAAACTGGTTTAATTGCTTTGGGCTTCAGTCTCTTCCTCTGTTGTGTGGGCCTAGTTATATTATCTAGCAGATAGAGTTAAATGAGATCAGTCCCTCAAATGTTTTAGCAAATATTCCCAGATTGTCTGCTAGATGCTAGGCACTGCTCTAAGCATCTGTGAGGAGGTGATTTTAGAAAAGACAAGCTTAGTGGGCATGTTGCAAGCACTGAATAAATGTCAGCTATCATTAGCTCTCACACACCAATGCTTGTGTTTGTAGAGACTCACACAGTGGTGGTGGGTGTGGGTCGACAGACACGCCACACTATCCTATTTTGGGGATCCCATTATGATGGAGCTGATGAATTTAGACTAAACAATTTCATACCTTGTCCAGGTGGGTTTGGGACAAAATACAGCCTGCAATTCAACGAATCTTATAGGGCTGGTATACTCCTGGATATGCTCCATCAGTGTTGGCCTGGTGTTTTTGCTGGAACAGGGTCATTCTTGGCTAGTCTTTGGGAAGACAGGTGACATTCATCAGAGAGAAAGCACAATTAGCTAAAGTCCCTCTCATTCTGAGAAAACTTGCAGTAGAGTCCAACACCCACGCTCCATGCTTTTTCAATTAAGGGGACCCAGGATGTCATTTTATTTGTGGCCCAACTTTTTGGCGCTTTGAAAACTCCCGGAGAAGCCCCCGACTGCAGCCCTATGGAGGGGATTGTGGTGGAGACATCATTTCCCTGCAAATCGCCTAGCCGACTGCAAAGTGTATACTTAGTTAATGCAATTAAAAACAAAACGCAGGGGCGTGTGGAGATCTAAATTCGGTGTAGCAGCTTTGGTGCACATCCCGTTTTGGGGGCTACTGGAGTCAAATTCAAGCAGAGGAAAGAAGAAGTGGGAGAAATGGGAGAGGGCCGACGGATGACTGGAATCCGCTGAGTTGGAGAAGGCCGATTTGGAAACTGCTGACAGGCGACCGGAGGCTGGAAGCTGAGGGCCCAAGGCCGGACTCCGCAGCACTAGGTGAGGATGTCTGGGGGGAGGGGGGGTTCGGTGAGCACAGGGGCTAGCCGGCTCCGGAGACCCACGCGCGGGCTCCAGGTGCGGGAGGGTGGCTGAGGCTGGATGCCCAGGCCTTGCGCTGCACCAGATCTGGGCGCACAGAGGCGGCGCCGCGGTGTGCCCTCCTGTGGAACGCAGGGAACGCTTTGAGGTTGTAGAGGGACAGAAAGTGGCAGGTCCCAGGGGCCTAGGAGAGTCCCAAGGAAAGACATTCCGGGACGTGGGACGTGCCACTGCCTTGGCCTTGTCTGCTGCCTCCTCCCTATCCCCTGCGCTTCTTTGACTATAGTTCGTCCCACGGCCCTCTCCCGGGGGTGCCTACTCCGGGCCCCAGTGGCTTGCCACCCCGCCTTCTCAGCTCAGCCTTGGTCCTCGGCTCCTCCCAGGGAGTTCAACCATCCGGGAGGCGCGCCTGGCTGGAGGGCGCAGTCGGGGGAAGGGCGAGGTGGTCCGGTGCACCTGGAAAGGGCGAGCCTAATCAGACTGTGCCCCCGTCTGCTTTGGAGTGGAAGCCACTTAGTCTGTCCTTATCCCCTCCGAGTCACCCCTTCCCTGGAGGGCATTTTCGAGCCGCAGCTTCTGCGCACGCACGCCTGAAAAAGCCACGGGCGGAGCCGCCTCTGCGCCCAGAACAGGTCTGAGCCGCGCCTCCCGCCCAGAGAGGGCGCGGGAAGTCCCGCAGCGGTCCTCCACCTGCCGTGAAACCCGAGCGATGCCTTCAGCCCCGGCGGCTGCCGAAGAAGCTCCCTCCTCCCCGCCCGCCAGTCAGCCTAGCTCAGCTCTGCACGCCCCCCAACTCGCTCCCGCCCGCCCGAGTCACCTCTTCCGCGCCCCCGCCCCTCTCGAGCTCGCGCCCGTTCCACCCCCCCTCCTCTGCCCGCCCTCCTCCCCTCCCCCTTCCCTCCTGCCCTCCCTTCATTCCACAAGTGTTGCTTCGCTCTCCAGCGCACTTGGCGAGCTGGAGAGGTGAGAAGGATCGGGCGCGGGGCGGCTAGTCCGGAGCCGCCGGCGGAGGGGAAGCGCGAAGAGACCGACTCTCCCCTGCTCGCCAGCCCCCGCCTTTCCCGGTAGCCGGCCGGACCTGCACCCGGCGCTTGCCCCCGCTCATCCTCCCCCCGCCCGGCCAGGCGCGCTCCTCCCCGGCCGGCCCCTCGGCGCGCGGCGCGCTGGAGGCGAAAGCGGGCTGAGCCGAGCGCAGTGGCCGCCGACCACCGAGCGCCCCGCGCCGCTCCCTGCATGTGCGGCCCGCGGCGGCTCGCAGCCCCCGGCAGCAGCCTCGGCAGCTTCGGCCGCGCCTCGAGAGGTGGCTGCAGCGGCTCCAGCGGCGGCCGAGCGGCCGAGCCCGGGCTGGGAGACACGATGCGCCGCGTCCTCCGGCTGCTCCTCGGCTGCTTCCTCACCGAGCTGTGCGCCCGCGTGTGCCGGGCGCAGGAGCGAGCGGGGCACGGGCAGCTGGCGCAGCTGGGCGGCGTGGTAGTGCTGGCGGGGGGCAACCGCTCCGGGGCCGCCTCCGGAGAGGCCGGCGAAGGCGCGGGGGTCTCGGACGCTCCGCCGACCCGGGCGCCCACGCCGGACTTCTGCAGGGGCTACTTCGATGTCATGGGCCAGTGGGACCCGCCGTTCAACTGCAGCTCGGGCGACTTCATCTTCTGCTGCGGGACTTGTGGCTTCCGGTTCTGCTGCACGTTTAAGAAGCGGCGACTGAACCAGAGCACCTGCACCAACTACGACACTCCGCTGTGGCTCAACACCGGCAAGCCCCCCGCGCGCAAGGACGACCCCCTGCACGACCCCACCAAGGACAAGACCAACCTGATCGTTTACATCATCTGCGGGGTGGTGGCCGTCATGGTGCTTGTAGGCATCTTCACCAAGCTGGGGCTGGAGAAAGCGCACCGGCCCCAAAGGGAACACATGTCCAGGTGGGCTGCCTCCCCCCTCCGCCTCCCCTCCGGGCGCCGCTCTCCCTGCTCTTCCCTCTCCACCTTTCCCGGGCAATGGCGCTCCCCCCCCAACCCCCCACGTCTCCGCTGGGGGAGGTCGCCCGGGAAAGCCAACTTCGGCTGGGAGCGCGGAGAGGGGGCGCTGGGCTCTGCACAGGTGTGGATTTGCGCGTGTGTATGTGTGTGTGTTGGGGGTCTCTGCCCCCTTCACCCTCTCGGCGCCCCCTCCCGCCTAGGATTGAAGCGGATCTGAGACACACAGCCCGGGAGCCTGTGGCCCCGAAGTCTTGGGTTTTGGGGAGGGGTCCCCCGCTCGGATTCCACATCCTAGCCTCTAGGTAAACAGAGCAGGCGAGCTCGAAAGGGAAGGGGGGCGTGTGTGAGCCCGCGCGCGCGTGTGTGAGGGAGGGAGGGAGGGAAGGAGTGTGTGCCGCCTGCAACTCGTACGGCTCGCGAAAAAGAGGCGAGGGAGGTGGAAAGAGGGGAGGGCGAGAACAAAAGCCTTGCCTGGAGCGGCCGCCTCGCTCTCCCTGAGCTGCCAGGTCCCTGCAATTGGGACCTCGGTTGCCTCCCCCTGCCCAAAACCCTCGCCCTTTCCCCGGTCACCACCTCTCCTTGCTGGGGGCCGCGGCCTCAGCTGCGCGCTGAGCCCCTTGCCGGGGTTGGCGTGGACTTCAAGGGCCGGAGCCCCGCTCACCAACCCCCACCCCCCCGCCGCCCCCCAACACCCTGATTCGTCAACTTTCCCGGTTGCCTTATTCATTATGCAAGTCCCAGCGCGAGCAAGTCGCAGCAGATGGGAGAAGGCATTTGGGGATTAATGGAGCTATTTGCCTTTTGCTTTTTAAAAAAGTGTCTAAATTGATTCGCACAACTTTGGAGGCGGAGGACACCGCCACGGGGACGCAGCCCCCAGACCCGACAGAGGCCAGGGTTGGCGTGAGGTCTGGGCGGGCGGGGTTGAGGAGCGACAGGCAGTCTTCCAATAGCTGGAGGGTTGGGCGCAAGCTCGATCTTCTTTCCGAGTGTGGGCAACGGGGTCGCCATGTGTCCCACCCCCTACACACAGACACACACCCTCCCCACACCTCCGGCGGGGGCCCATGTGTGCGCGTGTGGATGCACGCGCTCCGTGCGCCTGCCTAAAAAATCTGAACAAAGAGACCCACCAAAAATAGGCGAAGGAACATTACCACCTCACTAGTAATTATTTTCTATTTATACGCAGAGTATCCGATGACTTTTTTTTTTTCCAGTGGGGAGGGATTTGGGGGAAGAGGTGAAGAAGTTCCTCTTGGTTTGGGTCAGCAGGGAGGCGTGAATGGATGTTGGGGTCTTGGGGCACAAAGTAAGCTTCGAGGGTATTCAAGAAACCCTGACCAACTAAAAGAGTAACACGCTGGCCCCGCCCACCTCCTGCAACCCCAAGATGCCCCGTCTCCAGCCCCAGCCGCGGGTGCTTCGCGTCCCCGCAGTCCCCTGCCAATCCCTGTAGCTTCCCGGGGTCTGTGTTAAGGTGAGGGAGGAGTGCCGAGGCAGGACTGCGGCAGGCGGCGGGTGTCGCCTTGGTGTAGGGAGAGAGTCACCCAGGGATAGGCAGGCTGCCTTGCAGATTCGGGTTAATTCCTCTGCCGAAATATCCACTGAGCCTCTTCCTTGCAAACCAGCGCTTAAAGGAGCCCTCCTGGGTGTTTGGGTGGGGGATGGGGGAGGGTAGGGAGGCCGGGAGTAGGAAGGTGAGAAGGTGGGAGTCGAGCTAAGGGTGGGCGGCTCTCTTTGGACGTCTGTGGGAGAAGGTGATGCTAGCTTCAGGCTCTCTTTGATCTGGGTATTCCTGTGGAGACAGCACTTCACGGCAGACCTGAGGGCCCAGCAGGGACTCAACTTCCTGTCCTGCCTCCTTGCAGCTCTGTCAGGAGAAAAAGAATCGCCCAGCCTAGCGGGTTGCAGCCACTTTCTTCTGCAGGTACCTGGAAAGGGCTGCTTGGGGTGGAATCTGGGGGCACCCAGTCCCCGGTAAGAGCCTCAACACAGCTTCTCCTCTGTACACCTTTTGGGAATTCCAGAATGCAGTGGAAGTGCATTCTCTTGACGAGAAAGAACATTTGAAACCCGCCCTCCCCCCCACGCCCAGAGTGGAGCCCATCCCGGGGCTTGAACTCACCACCCTGAGATCCAGACCTGAGCTGAGATCGAGTTGGATGCTCAACGGTCAGAGCCACCCAGGTGCCCCCAAGAATAGTTGATTTTTATTGGCAGTTTCCAGGGTATAGTTTTCAACCCTGACTGCTATTTCAGATCCCCTGGAATGCTTTTTTAAAAAATCCTGTTGCTAAGGGGCCCCACCCTAGACAATTTAGATCAGAATCTCTAGGGGCTACGTGCAGGCTGTGTACTTTTGTAAAGCTCTCTAGGCTTTCCAGTGTGTGGCCAATCACTATTAAGGAAAAGGAACTAACATTTGCCAGGCACCGTACTAGGGTGTGTGTATGTGCGCGTGCACACACAAGTGTGTGTGTGTGAGTGCATGTGTGTGTAAACCTCTTTAGTGCTCTCAACTATGAGACAGGTGCTATTAATTCCCATTTATAGATGAGAAAATCCTGGCTCAGTTTGGGTGGCTGGCCCAAGGTCACACAGGAAACTGCAAATCCCCAGCCGCCTGGTTTCAACTGTGTTTTCAGTTTCAGTGAGCATTGCGGGGTGGGGGGCGCTTCCTAAAAACGCAAAATGCACATTCTCATGGTTCTGTCCGGAGAGATTCCAAATCAATGTAGGTCTGGGATGAGCCCTAGAAATCCGCATGTGTAACAGCCTCCCTGAATGGCTCCTAAAAAGTGGCCTCAGCGTTAACAAAGACTGTTCTTGAGTTTGGGACTATCTTAACAGGGTTGGGGGTGGAGGAATTAATCCAGTGCGACTCTCTTACTTGCTTTCTGTTTTGTGTTGCCTGCACGTATAGGGCTCTCTGTGCATTTGTAGTGCTGGGGACTGCCCCAAGGACCCTCTAGATGCATCTTGCCCTGTTGAGGCAGTGAATCATTTGGAGTCCCAGCCACAGCCCGAGCTCATTAGCTGTTGGCTGGAGGGGCTGAAGGGTGAGTTGGGTGGGGGCGGTACACCTGAGCTTGGCCTCAGAGAGGGTCGAAGGTGGCTTCCAGATGGAACTAATGTGCTGGCTGCAGCCTCTTAATTAGTTTGTCTTGGGCTGTGAGGGTTACGGAGCTGAGGGGCTTGTTCTCATTTCATCTGACCGCAGCCTCCCTTCAAAGACTTACAGCCCCTTGCTGTCCCCATGTCCCCAAATGCTCCTGTGACCCCGTGCACTCGTGTGATCCCAGGAGAGGCCTCGATGATGTCAGTTTTCGGGCTCAGAGCCCTGGGCATGTGACCTGCCTCCTTCTGGGCTGATTGGGACTAGAAGCAGGAGAAAGTCAGTAATTCTCAGAGCTGTGGGGGTCTTGCCCACGCTATTGTAAGAGCTTCCCAGACACTCACCACCAGCTACAGCAACATGACATCCAGCCACTATTTATAGGAAGAACAGACTGCAAATGGTGGCCAGCTATGGTTATCAAACCGCACAGACATGTTTTGTTTGGTCTGCAAGGTATTGCTATTGATGCATTCTTAATTTTTAAGTTTTTCTCTCTCTTTTTTTTTTTTACTGTGAAACATTTTAAACATACCCAAAAAAACCAAAACCAAAACCAAAAAAAAAACTTGAAAGACTAATAAGAACGAACTCCAGAATAGTCTCTGAGGTTTCTTACCCCCGGCACCACCAACATTTGGGGCCACCTTTCTTGGTGGTGGGGGGCTGTCCTGTGCAGTGAAGGGTGTTTGCCAGCATCCTTGGACTCTACCCACTAGGTGCCAGTGGTACCCACCCCACAGCCCAGCTGTGACAGTGAAAAAAAAAAAAGTCCTTAGCCATAGCCACATGTCATCAAGGGGGTAGAATCACCCCTCGTTGAGAACTACTAATCTAGACTGAACAATCATTAGTGTTTTGTCATATTTGCTTTATAGTACTCTCCATATTTTCATTTCCTCTCTCCCTTTCTTCCTCTTTCATTCCCTCCTTTTTTCCTTTGTTTTTTGGCTGAAGGCTTTGAAAATCCGTTGCAGACATGACACTTCATCCTTAAATACTTCAGCGTGGATCTCCTGAGAACAAGGACATTCTCCCACACAACACAATTCCAGTATCACACCCCAGATAAAGGACGGAAATTCCATCATATCATCAGATATCCAATCATATTAAAATGTTCCCAGTCATGCCAAAAAATGTCTTCCACAGCTTGGGGGTTTCAAACTAGGATCCAGTCAAGGCTCACTGCATCTGGATGTGAAATTTCTTTAGTCCCTATTATATATCGTGTTTTAAAACCAACTTAGAACCAATTGCCAATGTTTAAAAGCCGGGCGTTTTCACGCAGATATCCAGATTTCTGACTTCTCTTGAGAAACTGGCAGGTCCGACAACATTGGACCTTCATTTTCCCATGGAAGTTGTTGGTTGCCTTTGAGAGGTGACTTCCCTCTTAGGAAGCTTGCAGGTTCCCCCTGGGTCTCCACCCCCACGCAGTTCACTTAGCGCTGTTACCTGCAGTCCCTAGAAACTCTTGTCAGGCCGACCTTAGCAGCGGGGGCTCCAGTCATATGGCCTGAGATTCAATCCAGCTTGGCCACTTAATAGCTGTGTGACCTTGGGAAAGTGACTTCACCTCTCTGAGTTTTAGATTCTTCTTGTCTGTAAGACGAGATAGCAATGATCCTTGTGTCATAGGCTTGTGTGAGGTTTCGCTGAGACTGGGCTTGGGAAGCTCTTAGCACAGGACCTCTTTACGGTCACTGCTCAGTGAATTTTCTGTCCCGTTTCTGCCAAAGGGGTAAATGCTGTAGTCTGGAACTCAGTACCTAGCCCTTGCTTGCTACATCTTTTTAGCTGTGTGACATTGGTCAGGTCTCCCAACTCCAGACTTAGCAGGAGGAGGGGGCAGGTTCAGAATAGGAGAGAAGACCCGTGGATGACCACGTGAAATGCCTTGCAAAGTTTTGGCCTAGGTGATGTTGAAGCACCTTCGGCGGTAAGCTTGTGTGTAACTTCTCACATAATTTTAGGTCCTTCCCCAGTGAGGCAAGCCTTACGACAGTCTGCCTTTTAAGAGGCACAGATTACTTTCCATGAGGATGAACAAGCCCCTCTCCGGGGAGTGGAGGAGTCAGACTTCAAACCCAATCAGTCTGAGGCCAGAGCACAGGTCCCTGACCATTAGGCTGCACTGCCTTTGAGCGGACACATGCAGGACGTCTGTTGTCTCAGATCACAAAGAAGTGCTTGATGCTTTGCAAATGGCAACACGTGTGGTGGGGCCAGTTCAAGGAGCCACTGTAAGATCAAGACCAGGGATGTTTTCTGCATCTGCCCCTGGCAGGGCCAGCCCTCTTGGAGAAGGCATTGATGAGATATAACCTTGGGGCAGGAACGCATGTTTGAAGCTCTGTACACTCAACCAATAGGGAACACATGTCATTATCTTGCCCACCTTCAAACAGAATCAGAAATCCAAGTGGCAAATTACGTAGCCCAGTGTCCTGTGTGTTTTTCAAACATGCTTTGCAAGAGCTGGAGTCCCTTGCAAAGAAATAGCATCAAGTGATAAATGTCCTTCCTTCTCTTGCCTTTTCTCTCTTTTTCCAGCTTCCCCCTCTTGCTGCACATCTGTGCTTATCCTATGGCTTCGACCAGCTCCCCAGGTTAGAGAAGCCCTTGCATGCATATCCTGTTGGCCATGGAAAAGTCTCTATAAATTCTTCTTCCTTGCAAAATATGTTTGCTTCTCTTTGGGCATTGAGTCCTGCATTTTATTTTATTTTAATTTTTTTAGAGAGAGAGTGCGCAGGGAGAGGGGCTGAGGGAGAGGGAGAGAGAGACTCTTAAGCAGACTCCATGCCCAGCATGGAGCCCAACATGGGGGGCTCGATCTCATGACCCTGAGATCATGACCTGAACCGACAATGTCAGCCACCCAGGTGCCCCTGAGTCCTTGCATTTTAGAAGTCACCTTCATTGGGGTATAATGAACACCATAAAAGGCAAAGTGCCGTTGGATGAGCTTCATCTACACCTGTATAACCACCACTCCAGAAAGTTACCTCCTGCCCATTGCCCTTGCATTCTAAAAAATAAAAGATGTTTCTGATAGGAGAGGAAATGCTCAGGAATCCTATTCAAGTGTTTAAATGTCAGAACATAGTTCAGACCTTGGGACTCCTGGAAGCTTTGAAGCAAGATGCTGGGACTCTGAGCTCTGTTTGGAAACGTTGGGGTCTTTTATTTGCTCACTATAATTGGAAAATAAAGGGACACAGCCTTCTCTTTTTGTTCCTCAAATGTACCAAGCTCATTGCTACCTTGGAGCTGTTGTGTTGGCTTGGCTCAAATTCTTCTCCTCCGTCAGACCTCACATGCTGGCTCTTACTCTTCAGGTCTTAGCTCAAATATCATCTTCTCTGAGAAGCCGTCCCTGACCACCCAGGCTCAGTTACAACTGCCCCGGCCCCTCCAGCCCATCGTTTGGTGTTACTGGCTTCATTTCACATTATAGCCTAAAATTAACTTACTCATTTACTGGTTTGCTAGTTTATTATCTCTCTCCTTGCATTACTGTCCATAGGAAGGAGTGCAGGGACACCGAAGTCTCTTCCGCTGTTGTATCCTCAGCACCCAGGACAGTATCTGGCACAGAGGAGTTCTGCTTTCTGACATCCTGGTTTACATAAGAAAGCATCTCTTCTTTTATTCATTCACTCTTTCACATAGTCATGTAATAGGTATTTATTGAGTACCTGCGGCATATCTAGCACTGTTTTGAGAGCTATAAGAAGACTGAATTGTACAGACATAATTGCCGCACTCACAGAGCCAACAGTCAAATGGCTCAAGACAAATAACACATAAGTACATCTAGACGGAAATGGACATTAAATTGAACCTTATAAAATTGCTAGTATTCAATCATCTCACTTCAAAAATGGCAGTGTTTCAACATAATTGTTCTGAACTGGGTGAAGGGATATCAAGGAAGAGAGACATTATGTGGACTTGCCCTTAACAACTCTGAAATCTGCAGAACTGACATCCTAGTTTGAAGGCTGTCCAGCAGGAAAATTCCCTTTTACTCAGGGGAGGGTCAGCCTTTTGGTCTAGTCAGGCCTTCAACTGATTAGACAAGGCCCACCCACATGATGGAGGGCAATCTGCTTTACTTAGTCTCTTGATGTAAATGTGCATCTCCTCCAACAGCACATTCTCAGACACATCCAGAATGACTTTTGACCAAATATTTGGGCACCTTGTGGCCCAGTCAAGTTGACACTAAAAATTGACAGTCATAGTACTTATAGGATCTTGATACTCAGAGTGTGACGTGGAGCAACAACATTTTTATTACCTGGGAGCTTGAGCAGAAGGATCTCTAGCCTTGCCTCAGACTTACTGAAACTGAATCTCTGCATTTTTAGAAAAGATTTTATTTATTTGAGAGAGAGAGCACACAAGCAGGGGGAGTGGCAGGCAGAGGGAGAAGCAGGCTTCCCGCTGAGCAGGGAGCCCCATGTGGGGCTCGATCCCAGGACCCTGGGATCATGACCTGAGCTGAAGGCAGATGCTTAACTGACTGAGCCACCCAGGCGCCCCCCAAATCTGCATTTTAATAAGACCCCTAGGTAACATGCACTTTGTTTGAGAAGCACCCAAACTGTGCCACAAATAGATGACAAATCCCATTGAATTTGTTAGGCTTACAGCACATAGTTGGTTCTTCCCCTTTATTTATTTATTGTATCTTTTGTACACGTGTTATAACATGTTTTTTAGTACATGCCCTAATACATGCCCATTTGTTTTACTCATAAGTATGTGCTCATACCCGTGAACAGCTGTTAGGAGCATTATAAAGCATATATGAAAACAGAAATTTCAAACTGAGCTGAAGGTACAATGAATACCTTAAAATGTGTTGCTAAGCATGATGATGTCATGCACCCATCAGCAAATATCTCAAAGCTTGAGGAGGAAGCTCATCATTAATAAGCGATCCATTTTTTGAATATTTCTCACGAGAGTTTTGATTGTTTTTGGCTGACTTTGCTTTGATCTGAATAGACAATCTTTGTTTTTCACCTTGCGACAAGCTAGCTGTTGCAGAGAGGGGGAGAGTCGACTCTATTGTGTTCTTGGATTTGCTCTGTTAGTATTATCTTCAGGCTGCGGTTTTGTGGTGGGGGACGTTTTTAAGCCACATGCCTGCTCGGTGATGGTTAGCCTACTCACAGATAGGTAATTTATCTGCACAGCCCCTTTCGGGGTGCACAGAGCTGCAGTATAGGCAGTGCACCCCAATGATGGTGCTGTTACCAGTTGCCCTCCTGGGCCTGAGGTTCCTGAGTCTCACTGTCTGACGTGGACATTTCAAGGGAGGGCTCCAACATCCATACACAACATTACATTGACTTCTTCCTTGAACCACTAAAAACCACACACAGAAGTTCTCAGATTTCCTTTCCTGATGCCAAATCATTTTATGTGGTCCCTGGAGGAAGCGGACCATACCTTGCAGACTGCTTTTCCAGGATACGGAGGCCTCTTAGGAACCTGTCATTTCCACTGTACACTCTACAAGGGGCTGCCTTGGGGGAAAAGCAGCCTTGGCTTCTGGGCTGGATTTTCAAGAATTTCAGGACTCAGGAGAAGCCCAGGGGATCTGTAGAAAGCAGTGCTGACCAAGTTCGTGGTAGCTTGTCCCGATAAATTACTTTGCTAACCTCTTGAAAGCCTGAATACTTTGGAATTTTTTTTGGCGGGGGGGTGGGGAATTCCTTAGAGAATCTGGGGAAAGCTATGGCTTCTTGTTCTATGGGCACAAAATTTCCATTCAATTCCAAAGGGGTTCAGAGATCTCTTGAAGCTCATGGTGAAGAACCTGTTTAGAAGGGGAAAAGGCAAATTAGAGTAGAGGACATGTGCCCTTTGCCTCAAACGTTCCTTTCCCGTAGCCCTTTTGAGTTTCAGAACCTGCTTACAGCACAGAGCAGGGAAGGAGGCTGAGCTCTGATGTTAGGGACACTCAGGTTTGTATCTTGGTCCCTGCACTGATGAGCTGGGTTAACTTGAGTAGCTTTTTGCTCCATAAAATGGGTAGGTTAATCCTCACCTTGAATGCTCCCTCCCTTATTGGCCATCTTCCAGCTTCATTGGCCTTCTTTCTTGTACCTCAAATATTTGATCTCTTTCCTGCCTTAGGGCCTTTGCACTCGCTGTTCCCTCTGCCAGGAAGGTTCTTTCCATCATCTTTATGTGACCACCTCCTCACCATTCAGGGCTCAACTCAAATGTCTCCTCCTCAGGAAAGGTTTTCCAGACCACCTTATCTCTCTTTCTCTGTTTGTTTAGAATTTTTAGAAAGTGTACAATTCAGTGATTTTTGGCATAGTCACAGAGTTGAATAACCATCACCACTCTGATCCCAGAACCTTTTGATTATCGAAAGTCTGTATACATTAATGCAACAGCCAGTCCCCAGTCCTCCCTCTCTCCAGCCCCTGGCCATCACCACTCATCTACTTTCTATCTCTATGGATTTGCCTCTTCTGAACATTTCATATAAATAGAATCATCCATTCTGTGGCTTTTTGGGTCTGGCTTTTTTGCAGAGGATCAGGTTTCTAGGTTCCATTCACGTTGTACCAGGCGTCAATACCTTATTGCTTTTCATGGCTGAGTCATACTCCAGTTCATATCACATATTTTGGTTATCCATTCATTCGTTTATTTGGGTTGTTTTCCACTTTGGGGCTGTTTGGAATAACGCTGGTATGCACCGGTGTCTCTTGATCCTGTTACACTTTTGTGTATTTAAGTTTCACAGCTCTCGGTGACTTATTTAATATGCATACTTCTTATCCTGTCCCCTAGAATATAAGCTGCAGGCAGGCAGTGGTCTTGTTCATCTTGCATATTGCTGTATTCCCAGAGCCTTAAATAGTGCCTGGCACAGAGTAGGCAGTAGATGTTTGTTCAGTGAATGAATGAATGAATGGGAGCAGTTGCTATTCTCTTGTCTCTTGGAGGACTCAATCTTTTCCTCTAATTCACGTGGGACTCTAGCTGTGTTCCCTGTATCTCACATCTGACACTTCTCCCCGCCTGTAGTTCTCCATTATCTCATTGCCCCGTGAGCGACCACTCCCCCAAGCTCGGGGCCTCTGTTACCCTAACAGTCTCAGACTTGAATGTGCAGCAGAAAACGCAGGTGGCCTGGGCCCTGGAGTTTCTGAGTCAGTGGGTCTGGGTGGTTCTGAAAATTTGCATTTTAACATGTACTTTGGGGGAGGGTTTTGTTCTTGGTTGGCAGACCACTATCTGAGAATCGGTGCTCTAGGGGGCTAAATTTCAGCAGGCGGACTGGGCCTGTTGAATTCAGAAGTGGTATGTGTGGGCCTCACTCAAAGAGCTCACCTTGCTTCCCTTTCTCCCTTGATGGGGATTCAGAGGGTTCTGGTTTGTTAAGAGCATCCTGATGGATCTGAGATCATGGCAGTATTGCTTGTGGGGGTGGACCCTGGAGAGGAGGCATGGATGAGGATGCTTACTGCAGGGTTGTGTACGGAGGTAGGAGGGTGGCGCTGACCATCTAGGTTCCCCTAACCAGGGAAATGGATAAGCAGGGCTGATACTCTGCCGCTTCACCGTGAAACCACGGCATGAAGGAGATTCACATTTCTCAATAGGGCTAGCTCTCAGGTTGTGCAAAGAGAAAGAAACAATGAGGTTTATGGCAAAAACACTGCTCATGTCAAAGTACACAGCTGTGCAATGATATCTGCAACAGTCTATACCGTTCCAGGATAATCCTATCTAAATAAAGATACGATGGAGAGCAGGTAAAGAGGAGTAAATGTGTTGGTGAGGTCTGACCTTAGGAGTGATATCTGACAGCTATCTCTGTTCTGTTCTGTGTGCAAACATTGAGCTGCTTGGCTAAGTTTACGTCTAATTGTGAAGGTCACTGTTCTGGTTGAATTGGGTGCCAGCCCTGCCCCCATCCCCTCCCCCCATTAAAACAAATCTTTTTTAAAGTCCTGATCTTGATTTAGACATAGGGTCGTTGCAGATGTCGTGATTTAAGACAAGGTTATCCTGGAGCAGGGTGGGCCTCTAACCCGATATGACTGGTGTCCTTAAAAGACAGAGACTGTGGGAGACACACCAGGGGAAGATGGAGATTTCTAGCAACCGGCAGAAGCCAGGAAGAGTCAAGGGAGGAGGCCCCCTGTAGGTTTCCGAAGGGGTGTGGTCCTGCCAACATCTTGATTTTGGATTTCTGGCCTCCAGAACTGTGAGACCATAATTTGTGTGGTTCGAAGCCACCTGGTTTGTGGTACATTGTTATAGCGGTCCCGGGAAACTAATACAGTCCCTTAACACCTCTCACCTTGTTTTCTTATTTGTCGAATAATAGTAAAAAATATTAACCCTTGGGTGAGCGTCAGCGAGATTAAACATGATGATAAATGGGAAGGGCCCAAAACACAGTAGGTGACTCGGGTTGTATGCTTTCCCTTCATCCCAGCTACTGATTAAGAGGGGCACCAACAAGGGGCGTGGCTGGATCACACCAAATCCTCCCTAGCTGCAGGAAACCCAATTCACGCAGGATACAGAGCTCTGCGTAGGCTCTGGCTCAGCCCTGTACAACTGGCTGTGTAACCTTCAGCAGGTTAATTCACCTCTCTGAGCCTTTGCTCATCTGCAAAGAAGGAGTAATAAACCTCAGAAGGTGTTTGTATGCTACTTAGTTGAATTAAGGCTTGTAACGTGATTAGCATGAGGGCTGGCTTATGGTAAGTACTCCATAAATGTTATTTATTGCTAATAGTGGGCCATTGCTGTACATGAAGCGTGGGGTCTAGCGTTAGCTATGAAGGGGGACTAAGTTTATGGGGTGCAGACATATTAGATTCTTCACTGAATCCTCTCAACAACTCTGCAAGGTGGGTGATACTGCCCTTACGTAGCTATTGTGAGGAGCGTGTGGACTGTTTTGCACGAAGTCCTTATGTAACCTCTAATTGCAGTGACCATTTTACTCCCTTACGTCCTTTTTTCCCCTCCCACCCCTAACTAGAATGGCAGCTCATGGAGTCAGGGGCCTCGTCTTCATAAGCCCAGTGCTCCGAGCACAGCAGATGCCAGTCATTGTGTTTGGAATGAACAGATTTAAATTCTTTCTTCTTTCAGGGCCCTTGCAGATGTCATGAGCCCACAGGGCCACTGCAACACTGACCACATGGAGAGGGACCTCAACATTGTGGTTCATGTCCAGCATTATGAAAACATGGATACCAGAACCCCCATAAATAATCTTCGTAAGTATAGTCGTGCGGTCCATTCCCAGCCCCACTTGGTTATCCATGCAGTGATCATGTGTCTAGATTTCATGGTCTGTGTTTGGGTTCACTAAGAGCTTTTCTGTTTGTTGGCTAGTTAGAAGTTTGGTTTTATCTCTCCAGGATGAAGCTGTGTTTGGCTTCATCCAATTTCACTTGGTTTGTTTCTCGGTTAAAGAGTGATCCACTTGGTTGGTTTCCTACGGTTGGTTCTGTTAACGAATGGCCTTCTTGTTTGGTTCGTGATGGTTGGGTACCTCGTTAACCAATGGTTTACTTGGTTGGTTCATCTGAGATAGTTAATCTGTTAGCCAATAACCCATTTTATTGGTTCATCTTGATGGGGAAATCGGTGAACCAATGGCCCATTTGCTTATTTGCTTCTTGAGGTAGACCAGTTGTGATCTTTAGGTTTCATGCTGTTTTCCATGAACAGATAGTAGTTCAGAAGAATTTGATCTTCTTTTTCATCAAAATAAAGTTTGGCAAAAATAAATCACAAACTACCCTCTGTGTGTATGCACACACACGTGCACATACGTGTTTGTGTGTGGGGTGTTCAGCTGTGGTTATGTTGGTTTGGGGTGTGTACATGTGACTCAGAGTAGCAAATTCCCTTCCATTTTTCTGCCAGGCGGAAAAAATGCTACATAGATATTCTGGAGCTGACAGAGCATAGTTGGGGATCTCAGTATGCTCCCTCAATTTTTCTTTCCTTTCAAAGGTCTTTATATACAATATACATTATGGAGCTGATGTACTGACTAATGGGAGGGGGAAAGGAAGATTGTTTGGTTTTTGACAATAGTGTGCTACTGTGTTTATTCCTAGCAATTATGTTTTCAAGTAACCCCCACATTAAAGTAATGTGGAGGGCTTGGTTTAAAATAACAAAAGCCAGACAATTTAAAAGATGCATTTAGTTGTGGCTGGAGGTTCTTAAAAACATCACGCATTTTAGAGACTGGGTTGCCTTGGCTGAAACTCCACTAGCAGAGCCGCATTGGTGTTTTATTTGCTGAATCATCGTTTTTAACTGTGGCCGCAAATTTTTATGCTCGATGGGTAGAGGAATAAATCTGTGGCATTTGATATAGGTGATGCAAATTCTTTGATTCTGCGTGGTGATAATTTTTCATAGCCTTGGAAAAATGTTGCAGTATATTTGTAAAGTCAGTTTACACAGTTTGGAAATGGGTTACCAGATAGAATGTCTTAGGTGTCATTGTATTAAATAATTCGACATTATTTATTTATGAACCTGGTTGTAGAATGGCATGAGAAATAGCCACATTTTAGAGCCAAATACATCAGCAATTGAAGTTTTATGACCGAATCTCACAGCCCTGAAAGATATGGTAAATTGTACCAACTCTGACATGGCAGTTGCTGAGCCCAGTTTTGGCTTTGTTGGAAATAAGCACATTCTCTTTCAGATGTCACTGGGAAATAAGTTGAACCTAGGTGTATGTGGGTTCCAGCCCTGACACGTGAGCGAATACCATCATGGAGGAGACAAAGTTGAAATGGTGTTGAGTCCCTGGCTATACAAGGTGACTGTTAACAAGTTTCTCATGTGAAGTTTCAATCTTTAGGATGATTTTTGAATCAGCACTCAAATGGAATAACAAACTCATTGAAGTCACCCATGTTTCATCATTGCATCAGGCAAAAGGGCAAGGAACATTAATGAATCTTGTTTCAGTAAGGGACTTTTGTTTAAAGTTGTACTGAAAACAAGTTACTGCTCAGAGATGGGTGTCCAGGCACTGAGTAATTCAGAAGTCTCTCGTGATGGACTAACTGGGTCTATTTATGATTCTTGCTTTTAGTCTGTATCTGAGTCTCTCAGTAATCAGTGCTATTTATACTAATTAGAAGAAATGTGTCTTGTAATATTCTACTGGGTAGAAGTATACCACAGCATTCCTGGTGGACTACAGAAGAGAATTCCAGGTGTATGCCAACATTGCATTAACAAGATGTTAATTTTGTATATTGCCACTGGGTTGATCCAGTCCTATTTCCTAGAATTCTTGGGAACATCTGGAAAATAAGAAGCATATAGCCCCTCCACAGATTTCCATTAATCAGTTCAATTTTTGTAACTAATTCAGTACTTGGTAGTAATGATAGGCTTTCTTATAATGATTTTGTCTTTTTATTGATTCACAGGAGCTATTTATATATTATAGACACAGGGAAAATTTACATGTTCAGGAGAAGGAGTGATTTTTGGGAGTTCACTGAAAGGATAGGCCTCGATGACTGGTATTTATCAGTTGTCAGGGGTTCAAGAAGCCATGCAGTTTGCTAGAGCCCATTTTGACCCACAGAGAACTAGGAGAGAAGGAATCCAGTCCAACTGAGAAGTTAGACCAGCTCTTGGTGCCAGAATGAGAATGCATCTATTGAATATAAAACCTTTTTCCGGACATTGTGGGAACTATGAAGATTTACAATTACAAAAAGTGGAAAAAAAATGCATCCATTTGTGATATACTGAAAAGGGGCCCATCATGCCATTGTTGGGGTGTTCTTCACTAAACATTCAAGTGACCAGAACTGACAGGGAATTTGATAGCCCAAACTTGAATGTCATTTTTATCTCTATTCAGTGATCCACTCGACATAGCTTTAAGATAATCCTCCTCTCCAACTATTTATCTTTCTTCATCTTAATACTAATGCTAGACCCCTTTCTGGTCTTCCCATTATGCTTTGGTCACATGCTAAGAGAATCCAAAGTCAGTGGCAATTGAGAAAGAAGGGAGTGGGGAAGGACTAGGGTAGAGGCAAATGGAAGGGGGTGGAAAGCTTCAATGTGGGGAAATTTTGCCACTTTTCCTTTATAATTTTCCTATGGTAGATTTTTCCTGTGATATGCAAGACTTGCCTTTTTATCTGAAGATGGATTTTTCTTCAGCTGATGCCGTTCATGTTCTTTCCAGGCATTCAGTGATATTGCCTAAAAATATTTAGTCTGATAATCAAAAGGGCCTCGACCTCTTTGATGAACAGGATGTAGATTCAGATGAGATAGTGATTTTTCACAAACGCTCCTCAGCTTCTGTATAATTATAGTTTGCTTTTGAAGGCACATTTTGTCCTCAAGTGCTATGAACGTGCTTCTGTCTCCCCCACCCCAGCCTCGCAGCCTGCCAGTGACACTCCCCATCCTTTCTGGGAGTGCAGGGTAAATATAGGCTCCCTTTCGTCTTAAGGATGGGTGATGGGAGTGAGGACCGTGGATACAAGGAGAGAGCTCGGATCAACGTCTCTCAACTCGTTTGTGTTAACAGCACACTTTTTTTTTTTTTTAAATGCAGTTTTAGTTTTGGAATACTTTTATATTTACAGAGAGGTTGCAAAGATAACACCCAGAGTTCTGTATACCCCTCACCCACTTCCCCCTAATGTGAACATCTTACATTACTGTGTACACCTGTCAAAACTAAGAAATCAACATTAGTATGTTATTTTTAGCTGAGCTGTAGATAATGTTTAGATTTCATGATATTTCTTCCCTTATGTCCCTTTTCTGTTCCAGGATACCGCATTGTATTTAGTACAGCAAACTTGATAGTAGAATTTTGGTTGGCAGTACTGTTTAATGATGTGGTAAAGGCTGAAAACAACCCTAAATAAGTCAGCAGCAATTACAAAGCCTTTATTGTCATAGTATAAAAAGCGTCTCCCAGTGTCTATAAAAACAGCCACATAAAATTATTTACCTGGTCACTGTTGGAATAGAACCAGTTGATATACTGATTGTGCTCTCACATAGACTCGTGGGACAGAGTACCCTCCGGTTCCACCCAAACATGCAACCCCTCTTTGGAATTGGATTGATGTTCCCCTATTTATTTAGCAGCATAATCTGAGCAGGTGAGATCTCACCCTGAACTGAGGAGAAATGCTAACTTGATATTTCAGGATATAGAATCTATCAGAAAGACCAGGCTCCCATTCCAGCCTCACCCCACCCCCTACTGCCCCAGGACCATTCCCAGGTGGGTTTACAAGGAACCAGATGCAAAGCAGATCCATGGTTTAGCTTCTGAAGATGCTGTACAGCTCATGTCTAGGGCCAAGTGGATTTCCATTCATTTGTCCATATTTACAAAGGTACTTGGGTGTCGTTTAGTTGACTTTTGGAGACACTGGTCCAGATATTCCCAAATATCTTTTCAAAATCGGGGAATTTCCTAATCAGGGAGGTGTATAAGATTCAAACATATGTAAGATAACGAAATGTTAACAGTAACTTATATAGACAGCAATCTAAACCCCCAAAACAATGAATCTTCAAAACCTTATTAGCTTGGTACTGTTATTTTCACCTCATAAAGGTGGGGAAACTGAGGCTCACAGAGGTTAAATGGCTTATTGAAAGTTCATACAGCTACTCAATGATGGAGGTGGGATTTAAACAGGGCCAGTCAGACCCTAAGGTCTGTGTTGTAAGCACTACACTACATGACCTCTCCTTCTGGTACAGGTGTTTGCAGAATGGGGAAGTCTTCCCCTTAGGAGTTGAAGTTGATAAAGGATATGCTAGATGAACCCAAAGATCAATTGGCAGTGTAGGAAAGAGAGCTATTTCCAAAATATACTCCAAGTATATTGTGGAGTCCTTCCTTAGGAGGAATAGTAACTAACATTTATTGAGCACTTGCTATGTGCCAGGCATTGTGTTAAAACTTTGGATGCCTTAGCTCGTTTTGTACTGAAAACAACCTTCAAACAGCCTAGCTCAACCCTGCCTCAGGATCTTTGCACTTGCGTTGCTTCCCGCCTACAGAACCCGGCTCCCAGGCTTCCACCCTTTTACATCTTACCCCCAAAGCTGCCTCATTGGAGAGGACTTCCTTGTTTCCCTCTGGCCCCCAAGTCACCTACTGTTCCCCATTTCCCCATTATTTTCTTTGTAACTTTTCTTCCCTCTGGAATTGTCTTCCTCATTATTTATGCCTACAACATAAACTCCATGAGAACAAATGCTATGTGTTGTCATAGCGGCCCCACATGCTGTGGGAACCAGGCTGGCTCACCACAGCAGCCCCATACATTTTTGTCCAGTGAGTGAAAAAGCCCATGGAAGGGGTATTGTTATGCCTGTTTTATGAAGGAGAAAACTGAGATTTATGGAAACTGAGGAACTCACCTAACACGATGACTGGGGTTGACTTTAAAAATCACCAAGAAAACATAAAATTGTGGGGGATGGCAGATGAAACAGAAGAGGGAGAATATTATTGCAGCTGGGTGGCCAGATACATAGGGGTTCATTCTGTTCTTGTGTCTATTTGAAAATATCCACAATGAAATTAAAAGTGAAAGAACTTGTCCATGGTGTCCTAGTTAATAGACAGAGGAAGTAGGATTCATACCCAGGTCTGTCTGATTACATAGCCTGGACTTTGTTGGATACACATGGGGGTTTCTTCTGGTGAATATCCAGGCTCAGGAAGGGTGGGAATCAGGGCCACTTTTGGGACTTCAGTAGGTGGAGTAAGTAATAAAGCATCACGATCTTTTGTCTTTAATGCGTGTAATCGCTGTGTCTTTTAGTTCATATTCTTCAGAGAGACAAAATGTGATTAGTTTCTGACCAGCCAGTAACCTGGCTTCCTCTGGATCGACTGTCTGACTCTGGTTCAATCACTTGGATGTGGTGGAGAGTATCTTGACCCCTCTCATGACTATGGTGGGGCCGGTTCTCCAAGAAGGCCATGCTTGAGAAGTGGGGTGGAGATTGCCGTTTGAAGCTTTCTTGGGGTGGGAGCAGGGATTGTGTCTGTTTTATTCACCCCTGTATCTCCTGTGAGATGACAGTGCTCAGTAGATGTTTGTTGAATGAACGGACACATGCATGGATGGATGAATCTCAAGCCTATGAGCCATAAGAATCCCACTGGAACCTGTTAGCAGGAACCTTGGGATTTTGAATGTTGAAGAAACTTGGCTAATTCCAACTCCTGTGAGGCTTTAACTCTTTTCAACTCAGCCGCAGCTACCAACACTCTTTGTTTCTGAAATGTGAACGTTCTTTTCCACAGTTGGGCAGGCTAAAACTGCTCCGTCTGAGGACCTATGACTATTACTGTTTTGGCACTTGGGTCAGTAAATTATAGAGTTAATAAGAGTTAGGGGTTGGAGGGCGCCTGGGTGGCTCAGTTGGTTAAGCGACTGCCTTCGGCTCAGGTCATGATCCTGGAGTCCCGGGATCGAGTCCCGCATCGGGCTCCCTGCTCGGCAGGGGGTCTGCTTCTCCCTCTGACCCTCCTCCCTCTCATGCTCTCTCTCATTCTCTCTGTCTCAAATAAATAAATAAAATCTTAAAAAAAAAAAAAAAAGAGGGGTTGGATCTATAACTGGATTAGCTAAAAACATTAGTAGCTAAAAACAAGTGCAATGGTTTGAGCCAATATGTGGTTTTGGATCAGGAGTTCTGGTTTTCTCTTGAAGTATTCAGTGTTACAGATGAGTCTGTGATGTGGATGATGCCCGCTAAACATATCCAATGTGACTTTGCGATCGTGCATTGAGGGAGTGGGTAATATGGGCTTGGCAGGTCTCGGGTAACTGAACTGGGTATCTGCTCTTTCACCTATTAGCTATGTAATCTTGGAAAAATTAATTTTTTGAACCTCGGTGTCCCATACTATAAAAGGAGCAAAATACAAGATTGTTGGGAGGATTAAATGCATTAACACATATAATGAACTTAGCATAATGGCTGGTAACATATAAATGTTGGTCGCTACCATTATTATTTGTGGAGCGAGTGAACATTAGTGCTAATGTGGTCCATTAATGAGGGGACAGTGGTACACACCAGCACGAATTCATCGTGCAGTTGATATTTCACAGTGAAAATGTTTTCACTCTGTGTGTCAGTTGATAACACAATCTGTGTGTGTGCATGTGTGTGTTTGTTACTACTAATGTTTTTGATGCAAATGAGAACTAAAGAATCTGTCAATTTCTTCCCAAGGAAATAACTCTGATGGAGCAGCTGTACCATTCTTAGACATTTGTTCCTGTCTTATGTTTTCCTTCGATTCCCGCTGAAACACACGAGCTTTTGTTCTGTTAGGAATATTGATTTTAATATTTTATTTACAGTGGCAGACTAGGCCTGTAGGAATTTGTATGGTCTCAAACATGTCTTGTGTTTCCACCCAGAAAATGAGATTGTGTATGTGTGAGGGTGTGTGAGTGAGGGTGTGTGTATGTGTATGTGCAAGCAACAGAGAAACAGAGCCCTTAAAGGAAAAAAAAAAAACCAAAGCCTACCACCTCCTGGGCTGTTTTCAAAAATTGCTATTAATGCTGGCCACATGGCATTGCCTAATTAAATTTGCATTGCTTTTCCAAAGTGCTTCAAAGCAGCTGTAGGACTATTTGTAAAGAAAGCCTAGGTGCCCATCACAGTGTCTGGTTTAGCTTAAAAGATGCCAAGTTCTGTTACTTCCATACCCAGAAAAGCCTATTCTTGGACACAGTTTCTTTGGGAGAGCATTTCTGTTTATATATCGGGATTAAATGATGCAACATGCCTACTATGTTTTTGACACTTAGCGTGGATATAAAAGGAGTAAAAAATAAAACAGATATAGGTATTGAAATAGGTATTGCACAGCCATGTTATAGATGAGAAGACTGTGGCTCCGAGAGTTTAAGTAACCTGCCCAAGGCCTCAGGCATACTTGGTAAGGAGTTCAGATCCTATACGTGGGTCCAAACACAAACCCATCTCTGTCTGGCTTTAAGCTTTGTGCTCTATTCGTGACGTTTCTTGTACCTTCCCCAAAGACCTATACTGGGTGATGGTCCAGTTATATCTCTTCTTCTCTTTCTTGTCCTCATTTATTGATTTCTGCTAAGAATCACTGTATTAGACTATACTAATCTTTGAAAATGGACCAGTTGAGATAAAGTCACTATTTCTGTTTTGGAGGACTCAGATCTTAGCCAGTTTGTCTGATTCTTTATCATTAAAATTTCCATTGAGTCAATCAATATTTAACTGATACTTACTATAATTCTGCTATGAGCCAGGCAGTGTACTAGGAATTGGAGGTATGAGGATGAATGAGACAAAAATAGGAACTATTCTCTTGGAGTTTATGGGACAGTGAAATAAATAGGTAATTGCAAAGAAGCATGGTAGGAGTAAAAGTCAGGGTGCTTTAGGAGCATGCAGGAGACCTCCTTGAAACATCTGGGGTTGAAGGAGAGGGAAGAGATTAGGACCCTTTTTTTTGAGAAATTGATATTTAGTTCTGAGAGAGCAATACAGCCTAACAACTTCCCAAGAATCATATTGAAAGAAAGCAGAAAAATTTCATGTATTGATTTTCCCCACCTTTGGTCGAGGGGAGATCTATCAGTTTTAGAATATAGGTCTTTCTGGGCACCTGGGCGGCTTAGTCGGTTGAGTGGCTGACTCTTGATTGCGGTTCAGGTTGTGATCTCAGGGTCCTGAGATGGAGCCCCATGACAGGCTCCATGCTCAGTGGGGAGTCTAATTGAGGCTTCTCCCTCTCTCCCTCTACCCCTTCCCCTGCTCTTTCTCTCTCTCTTTAACATAAATAAATAAATCTTAAAAAAAAGAATATAGGTCTTTCTTGCAGGTCTGATTAGTTTTATACAAATTGTATAAAAGGAGAAGGGGATTTTGTTTGGTCAGGGTCACATTGCTTTTAGTAGGAAAACAAAAATGCCATATTTAGGAAGACCTAAACTTCAGGATTAGCTGTCAGGAGTTGAATATAGATTCTTTTCAGAGTATTCTTTTCAGTTCAGTCAGCTTGCTGTTCTTCAAGATTAGTGTTGAATTTTTTCTTCTTTAAAAAAATAACAGCTGATACAAAATTAAGCAATATAGTTTAATACCATAATACATATATTAAAATAATTTATAATAAGGTTTTAGGAAGCTGCTTGAAAAACCCCAATAAGAATTCTCAATAAAGTTAATTACAAGTTGAAAAGGAAACCCCATCACATTATTCTGATAATGCAGTTAATGAAACTAAGTGTAATCATAATCTGAATATTTCATTAAATGGAGACTTAAACTCATTAATTTAGGTATTAGGCTTGGAGTTGTATGCTCACTTGAAGACTGCCATGTTCAAAGCAGAGCCTGCACTGTATTCTATGCATTTAAATCCAGCCCTTTGTCCCCCAAGATGGGCTCGTATTTGGAGATCTGTCCATGGTGCTGAATCACTCCCTGGATGCACTTATATGGTTCAAACGACCCAGCAAGAAAAGTTTATCTCCTAGAATTTTGGAGCTTGAGGGCACTTCAGGAATCATCTTGCCTTTGGCTCATCCCACTTTTGTTTTCAAAGATGATTAGAAATTGTAAAGAGATTGAAGAACTGTGGGATCCACATCCTGTACTTTCAATTTTGCCAAGAAAGGGAAATTATGGTAAAAATAACTACAAGATACTATCACCATCATTTTATAAATGGTATGGGCATTTTAACACCCAACATGTAGGTAAGAAATACTCGAAATAAAATACAGTTCCTAATCAAATGATTAGGTGTTAGTTTTTTGAAAAACTTATTCGCCTGTCCTTATTATTATTTTTTTTTTCTCTCCTTTTCCCTCCCATCCGTTGAAAATGAGAACAAGGATTTGCAGTTTGGGGGATCACTGATTATTCCTTAAATGGTTTGCTCACTGAATGAGTATTTATTGAGTAAATACTGGGGGTTGGTGCTAGGGATACAGAGATTGGCTTTGTGTGTGTGTGTGTGTGTGTTTAGGTATGTAGGTTTATACATATATGACTTCATAGAGATTATACTCTGTCCATTCTTTGCATTTTACAAGTAATGAAACTGAGGACCAGGAAAATGTATGTTTTTTTTTTTTAAGTTCTACAGCAGTGAAACTTATCAGATTAACACTGTTTTAAAAATTTTATTGAATATTTAGGACAAAATAATTGATCACAAATACATGTTTACTTGGCAGTTCTCTGAAATGGACTTAAAGTTGTGAAGGGAGGGGATAGACTTTATAGCTATTGGTACAGCACTAGTTTAGTTTGATGCCTTACCTGTAATCCAAACGAAACTCTTTGAAATATTCAGATATTCTTGACATCTAAAAAAAAGATTTTATTTATTTATTTATTTAGCACGAGTGGAGGTGGGGAGGGGCAGAGGGAGAGAAAGAATCCCAAGCAGGCTCCATGCTGAATGCAGAGCCCGACATGGGGCTTGATCGAATGACCCTGAGATCATGACCTGAGCCCAAATCAAGAGTCGGACGCCCAACCGACTGAGCCACACAGGTGCCCTGGACATTTTTGACATTTTGAAGAAAATATTGACTTGCCTAGAGCCCATGAATTGGAAGTTGTGCAAGGGCAGCATGTGGTATTTGACCTCCTTTATTGAGTAGTAACAAGGAATGGAGGAAGTGCTTCATTCTTCAGAGACATTACTTGAAAATGTTAGTGCATATATTCAAAGTCAAAGATGGTCATCAATCAAAAAATTCTTTGATAACAGCCAACAAAGACATTGCATAAACTTGCTTTTAAAAATTGTTCCCTGTGAATATTTTTGTTCCCTAATTAGCTTAGAGGTTTAGATTCTGGTATGCTTCTTAAAACATGTATTTATTGTTATTTTACTTACAAGAATGTGACATACATACATATAGTCATAAAAATCTTCATATAATATAGGACTGAAAATCTTGCTTCTGTCTTTAATAACTCCTTTATAGATACAAACATGATCTTACGTCATATAATATTAATTCAAGGTAAACTAGAATATTTCATTTTATTTCAACATGTATGTACCATGTATGACTTAAATACTTAAATTTCATCTACTTTGTTCATTGTTCTATCTTCAGTGCCTGTGATAGTGTCTGCCACATAGTATGAGCTCAATGTGTATTGCTAAATGAGTGAAAGAATTTATAGAATTTTGGCACTAGAAAGAAATTCGGAGATCAGTTAGCTGGTCACCTCAATTTACAGTACTGAATCATCATCTATAAATTTTACTTGCCTAAAATTGCTTCATTTTTGGGTAACAGCACCTTGATGTTTCTTTTGGGGGAACAGTTTCTCATCTAGGTTTTGAGTGCAGCTAATCTCATCCTCCTCTTCCAAGTGTGAGCTTTTGACTCTGTCATAAGCCAACAAATGTATCCTGTTTCTATAGTGTATTCTAAATTTTGGAATAATATCGTGTTGGTCACCCAACTTTGTTATTTTTCTTCAGAGTTGTTTTGACCACAGTGATGGGTTCAAGACTAGGCAGGTGACCCAGTAAGACCTAGGTCCACAATTTTGTTGCTGTACTGGAGAGAAAATAACTTACTGATAGGGTTGCAAGGAAGAGAAGATGTTCTCCTGGAGTTTCTGGAAGCCATCTTGTCACTACAATGTGGAAAACCTCCTAGAATAAAGCTATTATGCAGAAAGGCAGAATGGAGAGAGTGAGTTTAGTTCTGATGATACTGTTTGAGTTCCTGGATCCAGCCACAATTGAAGTGAGAATTTTAGTGACCTAAGAGAATGAATTTCTTTCAAACAATCAGCTTGAGTTGGATTTCTGTCACTTGCAATGGAAAGAACTTCTGTAAGCAAAAGCTACATTTTCTAAATTACAGTTTTCAAAGCATGTATCTCTCACCTGGGACTATAGCCTATTAGCCAGGAATACCCCAGTATATGCATAAATGGGCTAATTCTGTTGTGATTTCATCCTACTAGACTGTGAGCTCTTTGAGGTCTGGGATTAGGTCCCAACATTTGCACTTAAACATATAGTAGGCAATTAGTAAATATTTGGTAAATAGACTAATGAAGCCCTGCCACTTAACTAGTTGTGACTGGTCTAAGCTAAGTGACTAGAACCCCAATCTCCAAAGACTAGAACCCCAGTCTCCGAACTCCGGATCTAGTGCTCTTGCTTCCCCACCTAGCATTTGAGCATTGGGCAGTTTGGGGGTATAGTGACTTCTGGTCTTCACCTTCATTACATCATGAATTACATTACCTGCTTACCACTATCCAACTGAGCTTTCCATTGCTCATTTCCACTGCAATAAAATAAAAATATCAAACTCCTCACATGCCTACAAGATCCTACATAACCTGCCAGAGCTCTTGTCCTTCTACTCTTTATCTCACTTCACCACAGCAAGTTCTTTTTTTCTTCTTTGAACACACCAGAATCACTGCCACCTTAGGAACTTGACTTTTGCTCTTCCATCTGCCTGTGACACTTGTCCCCAGATCTTTGCAAGTGCATGCTCCTTCCTGTTATTCGGGTCTTGGCTAAACTGTTATCTTTTGGGGAAACCTTCCCTATAGAAAGCAGCCTATCCTATATAAAAAGTCCTACCACCATCCCTCTCTATTAGGTCCCCATTTTATTTTCATCATAGCTCACTCCCTAAAGTCATCTTGTTTACTAGTTTTCTTTGTGTCTTCCCCACCAAAATGTCAGCTCCATGATCCTGGGGACCTTGTCTGTCTTGTTCCCCACTTGTATCCCCCCTGCCCAGCATAGTGCCTGGTACATGGTAGATGCTCTATAAGAATTAATCAAGTGAATGCTGTCACAATACAATCCTGGGCACATTTTCAAGTATTTGCCACTGTTACTTTTTCTTTGTCAATCCATGGGGGTTTGATTTCTTGTGGACTCAACCTTCAGTGTTGTTATCAGAGTTTAGCAGATGCCAAATTATGTGCTAAGAGAAGTTGCATACGTTTAAAAGATCATGATCAGATATTCCAGCATTACCTGGAAATTATGAAATGTCACACAAAGACAATGCTTTCAGAGTCCAGTCGACCGATTTAATCACAACTGATTTTTTTCAATAGCGTTTCCCTCCATTTCTTTCAGCTTCTTTGGATCTTAGATTACCTCGTTAATGTCCTATCCGTGCTGACTCTCAATTTAATCAGCGTGAAAGCAAATTAAGGAAGGAATTGGGTGTGTTTAATATTTATGCAATGACTATGGTGTGTTGATATGGATAATAATAAAAAAAAAACTTTAACTCTGGCGAAGTAACGTTAATCTCTTGCTTTGGATCACAATATTGATTTAAATGTATTGCCAAGCAGAGTATTCTATCTCCAGCAGCTATGTTCTACATTTAATTATTATATTTGAAAGGAAGTTTTAACAATCCAGAGGGAGGAGGTGGTGGGTACAAGGAAAAAAAAAATCACAATAGACCCACAGATTCATTTCATATCCTGTAATTGGGCAATCATCCAATGGCAAGCTCTAAGCCCTGGCTTATCCATGGTTAAGATCAAGTATTTACCCACCCTTTGACTCTGAGTCCCCAAATGCCCCAAATATGCCACCAGATCTTATAATCCTCACCTCTGGAGCAAAATCAGGTCAGGCTAAGAAAAGCACTTAAGAACAAAAGATTTAGTCTTAGGATTTTCAATCATAAACTCTCTGAGCATCTCCTGCTTCCCAGGATACTTTTTAGTAAAAGCACGGAAAAAAAAATGGGATGGATTGTGTTGTGGATAGAGGGGATGGAGGGAGGAAGTTGTTTTTTTATTACATTTTCTTGGTTTTCTGTCTTTGTGCCCCATTGTGCTTGCTTCAGCAAGGTTTCTGTTCATGCCCGTCCATTTTGTTAAGCAATCACTCTGTATGTGAAACCCTTTATGAGGTTTACATGGGGTAAAAGGAAGAGCACCAGTAACATCTACTGGATAGCTGCTGTGTGGCAGGTGTTTCGAATTTAATTCTCTTAACAAAGAGAAGGTGGGTAGGATTATCTATATCTGACAGAGTAAACTGGCCCAGACTATCCTTCTGCTACATGGATTCAAACACACTGTGGTCTGACTGCAAAGCCTGGGCTCTTTCTTCCACCCAGAGTAGGCACCTAGGTTTCCTGTTGGGTGCTATCACTCATGACCACTAGCTGCTGCCTGAAGTGGAGCGTTGAAAGGGATTTTGCAGCTGTATTCCAGCTCCATGGGAATGAGTGGTGAGACTCTTCAGCCATGGCTGTGGCTTGTGTGCTATATATTTATGCCCCTATTTCTGCCACACATAGGATAAAAGCCCCTCGAAGGACTTATGATTTGGGGGGCTTCTGGTGGCTCTGTCGGTTAAGCGTCCAACTCTTGATTTCAGCCCAGGTCATGATCTCACGGTCGTGGGATCAAGCCCCACGTTGAGCCCCGCATCAGGCTGCGTGCTGGGCCTGGAGCCTGCTTAAGATTCTCTCTCTCCCCTCACCGTTTGCACATGCATGTTTTCTCTCTCTCTCTAAAAAAAAAAAAAAAAAAAGGTTATGATTTTGTAAATGAGGGAAGATAAATGCAATATAAAATGAGGTGATATAAACCAAATTGATGGATTGGGAGAGTCTCAAGTATGTAGTGCCTAATGTGTGGTGTTTGAATGTATGATAGGTGATTAGCATACCTTTGTTGAATGAATGAATGAATGAATACGTGAATGGACAGTTGGAGGCATATGATAACCTTTTGTTCTTTTAGGTTCTCTAGTTCTCTAAGCTATTTATGTGTATCAAGTCATACTCCCACAAAACTACGTATCAGAACTACATTCCTTTTAGTTCCCTATACGCATGCCAATCCAGGACTGTATCTTAATAGTATATCCTGTGTTTGTTTTTGTTTTTTTCAATCATGGTTGATGTAACAAAGGGCAATGTGAAGAACGCATATGCATTCTTGTAAATCTGCCATTGAAAATGGGACATACTCTATTATTCAATATCCTTTATATAGAGGATGACTTCTGGATTACACATTCATTCCACAGACGTTTGTCTTGCATTATCTAAATACTGTGTTAATGGGGCAAACAAACAAACAAAAACCAAGCCACATCTCCGACCTCTAGAGTCTACACATGAGTGGTGGAAAACTGTTCTTATATTCAGGAGATCAAAAAAGTAAGAATTATTATTTTTGATATGCATAGGATGAAACAACGAAGGTAACAGGATCAAGAATAACAAGGCTGGCATCACTGAGGTGATAATTAAAATGAAGCCTAAGAATGAATGAGAAGGAACCATCCAAGTGACGAGTAGGGGGAAGTGGTGTTCTAGGCAGAAAACCCGAATGTGCAAAGGCCCTGAGGCAGGAAAATACTTTATCATGCCTGTGGAAATAAAGGAAGCCCAATTGGACTAGAGTCTGGTGAGGGAAGGGAAGGGATTATATAAGTAAATGTAGAGAAATGCTATTCAGAAATGAAAGGGAGCAAAGTGAGATACTAAGTATAGACTATCGCTACAATTTTTGAGAGCCTACTGTGACTACGCACTGTGTTACATGCTTTACGTCTATTATATTGTGTCTCAGTGGTTGATCTGTCCTTGTGATACTGCTTCCCAGTGGGTGTTCAACTGAACACTAGTCCTTTGAGATGTTCTGCAAAATGAGCATTTCCTGGCCTAATAAATTTGGGAATACCTCCATGCTCTCTTGCGTCTTGGAGATTTTCAGTAACATATTAACACATTAGAGACTCAGAATAAATGCTATGAAGCCATTAACAATTCTGTTCATTTCCATGTTTCTCAACCTGATATATCTACTAGACATCTTTTTGTATAATAATCATGGATCTGTAGAGGAAATAACATCTGGAGAGCTAATTTTGAAGAACGCTGTGGGTGAATGTGAACCTCACCCTCCTTCATCCCCTTCTTTGGTGGTAAACTCGTTATGTCCCAAGGCGATCCATTCTGCTCTCAGGCAGGCCTCATTGATTAGGGAATCTGCCTTATGCCCATTCTAAAGTCACAAGCCACACCCCTTAGAATGGCCTAACAAAAGAAGTGGAGGCCAAAGCTATTAATAATGTTCTTTCCTCCTTTCTGTGCATGCTATCCCTCCTTCTTCAAGGTTTAGGGTCAATGGGCCATATCAGGGTGTTCTGGTTACGAGCAGCAGAAATCAGTGCCGTATGACTCATGCAACAAAGGAGCTCTTTTGAAGAAAATGGGATAGTTCATAAAACTGAGGGAATATCTGAAGAGCAGAGTTTGGGCTGGTGGGAACCTGGGCAGCAATAAGCAGGGCTGGTGGCATGAGCTAATGGTACAGTCTTAGCAGAGATCCCCTGCAGATGTCAATCATTGTGACCTTTTTTTCTGTCTTTGTGCTCACTCCACTTAAATTTAAGGTCTGAGGGGAGAGGGTGGTAGGCCCACATTGAGTCACGTGCTTGACACTTGACGAGGGAGAGCAGGTACCTTGAATGACAGTCTCACCAAGATCACCCATAGTAAGGGAGGTGAGAGCCTCCAAAATGAAACTGAGATGTTGGGCCGAGTAAGTAGGGGATGGGTGCTGAGTATTCCAAAAGAGAAACAAACAAATCTCTAAAGGTCGAAACAAATCTAGTGTTCTGCCTGATCTAGCCTCTGGATATTATTTGCCCTGCTGTCTGTCCAAGTCTTCCATCCCACTCACTTTTCCCAACTTCTGGGTGCTGCCTGGCCAGCTTTTCCTGCATTGTTTTCCCTCCCTGTGCCTTAGCCCTTCTGGGATGTGTTTGCCTTGTGCCTCTGATTAGGCCTAATAATGAAATTTATTGAAGGTCTCCTGTAGAAGTAGGTGTAGGTGAGCACCAAGGGATCATTCATGGGGGAAGGAAATCAAGGTAGGAAATGTGGGATGTATTGAGGGAGGAGGATGTGGTTGGTGAGGAAGGAGATGTGTGGAAACACGGGCTCATGGAGGTGCCAATTTGCAGAAGCCAGCTGGGGCAGGTGCCGAGGAATGAGCCTCGCTAGGGCAGGCGCGATGGCACCGGGAGTGAGGGGGGATGACGCTGACTGATGAATGGAAGGCCCTGAGGTCCAGGTTAAGGAATTTCGAACCCAGCCTCTTGGAGTTCTTGAGCAGATGCGTCCTGCCTTACATCACTTGTCTGACTAACAGCCAGTCTTGTTGGGCTGTTGGGTTGGTGGATGAGCAGGGCCTTTGAAAAGAGTTTGGGGAAGCTCTCCAAGCAATCTCGAACGCACCAGCCACTACCTCAGCCCTGGAATCCTCCTTCCAACCCTGCACCAAAGCATTTGGAGGTTGCTAGGAAACTGGGGATGCTTGAGCAGTTGGGATCTGATTATAACAATTCTCTAAGTTTCCATGTTTGGAGGAGGGAGCTGGCCAGTCCAATGCCACGCTTTCTTACCTTACCCCAGAGGAGAGCCAGGCATAAGTGCTTCTAAGCTATGCGGATTCAATTCTGTGATCTCAGGTCAGGGATGGGGAGAAGTGAATGGGAGAGGGGGAGCCAGAGAGAGAGAGAGAGGACATAAATAATGTCGGTATTTCTGGTCACCATTCCACACAATGAGCATATGCTGAAGGAAGATGGGAGACATGAGTCTGCTTTTGCCTCAGACAGACTCACTTCCCACGAGCTTCTCCTGAGTGTGATTCTAGCATTTAAAGATATGCATTTTTCATGTAACTTGGCCCCTAAACACAAGCCAGTTATTTCATCTGGTGCTCAATCAGAGAAACAGCCATCGCGGGGAATTCTGGCTGAACATGATTTTAGCTGCTCCCTCTGGCCTCAGACCCCTGCACAGGATGGGGCTCCAATGTACGGTTCTGTGAAACCCCCACTTGGTGCCCACAGCTGATACCATTTAATCCTTGCCTGCCGACTAGCCCACTCCTTGGCACAGTGTGGACTGACTGGAAAGTAGTGGGGCTTATTTATTTCTTCCATACCCTCACGACATCTCTTCTGAGGTCACTGTTATAACCTGGAGCAGAAAATATGGCCACGTACCCTCATACAATTAGCCGGTCCTCTCGTGAACCACAGCCCCGTGCCCCATGCCGTGTGACCCCACCGATGCCCTTGCATGGCATATTTATTGGAATTTTAGGGATTGATTTTTAGGTGGTTTGTGTAGCTGGAGATTTCCCAGAAGGACAGCTTCCCTAGGTCTCTGGGCAGTGTATTCTGCCCATTTACATAGAGCACATTTTAAAAATTAATGTATTTATCTATCTGAATAGGTCAATATGTACATGGAGAAAAAAAATCGAGTAAAAATAGATGTAAAGTAAGCACTAGGTGTCCCCTGTCCTCCAGTGCCCTGTCGTCCTCTTCAGAGGCAACCACTCTAACAAGTTTATTGTCTATTCTCCCAAAGATCCTCTATGCATTTATTAACATTTATAAACAGCTTCGTACCTTGTTTATTTCACTTAATAGTCCATTTCTACTCAGGCAGCTCAGGCTCCCATAACAAAATACTACAGATTCCATGGCTTAAACAACAGAAAGTTATTTCTCACAGTTCTGGAGGCTGGGAAGTCCAAGATCAAGGTGCTAGCCCCTTTGCTTCCTAGTGAGCACTCTCATCCTGGCTTGCAGAGAGCTGCCTCCTTGCTGTGTCCTCATGTGGTGGAGGAGAGATAGCTGGTGTTTCTACTTCTTAAAAGGGTACCAGCGCTATCAGATTAGAGCCCCACCCTTGCTGCCTTATTTACCCTTTATTACCTCGTCACCCACCCTGTCTCCAAATACAGTCCCCTTGGTGGTTGGGGCTTTAACATATGAATTTGAAGCCTGTGTGGGAAACATACCCAGGGAGGTAGTTACTTGGCCAAGTGGCTGTGTTGGGATTTGAATCCCTAAATCTGTCCAGCTCGTGTTTTCCCCCTCCATCAGCTTTTCTCAATCTGCCTCCCCCTACTCCTGCCCACGCACACCCCCCCACCCTAGCCCTCATGGTGATACTCGATGAAGCATCACAGAAATGACAGAAATGACAAGGCCTCTGGCATATACTCAGCATACAAGGACTTGTTACCTACAGGGTCCCTCAGCTGAACCTCATTCTCTGGGGCAGAGATGCTGAGAGCAAGTCTGGGGTTGGGACTGGGACATACAGCTGTTTAACAGTCTTCACCCTTCTGCCAAGTGATGCTAACATAGATGGCCCTGGGCCATATTGTGAAAAATACTGTCTTAAGAGTCCCAATTATCTAGGTAACTAATTTGGACTCTGGTATAAGGGGTAGATACTCAACTAAAGGTTGACTCCTCCCAGATATCATATTTTAATGGTGTGACTCACACAAGGTCCCGATGAAAAGGAAGACATTTTTGGTTGGATGAACCCCAGGGGCAGGGGGTTCTTCTGCCCACTTGTGGTTCCTGTAAGGTGGTGCCCACTTTCCAGGGTCTGAGGCAGAGACCAGAGGACGGGCTTGGGGGTCCTTTAGACATAGGTCCAAATTTGTGGGTTCTGCTTCTTACTAATGGTGTGACCTTGAACAAAGTACATATCCTTTCCCTGCTGCTGTAGGAAATGGTGGTGTTATTATCTAGTACTTTGATGGATTGCCATGAAGATGAAATGACATTGCATGTGAAACCACTGGCCCACTTCCAAGGGCAGCAAAACCAACCAAACAAAACAAACACAAGCAAATAAAACTACTACACCTTGTCTTCCCTAGTGTCACAGTGATAATCCTTGGCTACAAATCCATCTTTGTCCATGGTACATGGTTAGACTGTGCCTCATCAAATCATCACTTCTCCCAGACAAGTTCAGGGACATGGCAGTTTTTTGTTTTTTGTTTTTTTTCTTTGTGAGGACAGAGACTCTGGAACAGTCTGTTACTTGGGTTGGAGCCATTGGAGATCCTCAGTGCAGTGACAGCCTGATGGTAACGTGAGATCGTAACAGCTTGCATTAATCATGGAGACAGGAGGTGAGGACAGGGGAAGCTCTTGAGGACAGCCCCCCGACATCTGCAAGCCCCTCAGTGCAATCTTTCTCAGGGCTGAAGGACAGGAGATTCTCACTCTCTTGAACTTCCCTTCTCAGTAGGGGAGAATAGAGCCTTCAGAAATTGGTAGAAGTGAGCTTATTTCTGAGCAGGAAAGGGCAGAAACAGGCTGAGAATTATTAATGGCTGAAATGTTCTAGAACCAGTTTCAGGAATGTTCACATGTGGAAAGAACCTTCAGAAATGTGCATCGTTGGAGCACATTGCCTTTCTCCTGATCCCACAGAATCAAGTTGACCAGCCATGTAAGGATGAGTCCCCCAGCATCCACAACAGAGTCTAGATAGCAGCTTTGCAAATCCCATTCTTATATTTGCTGAAGGGTGTCCATCAAAGAGGACATCATCTCCATATCTTGGCATTTCCTTCCATGAAGCCCATTGTACTTTGAGAAGCCAGTGCTAGGACAAAGCTTTGCTTCTCGTAAGGAGCTTCAATGTTCTCATTACTGGCAAAGGAAAATGATGTATGTAATCAGCCTACCCTTTCCACTTTGCTTACCCACAAGCACACAACCACATTCAATCCTGTATTGACCCTCATCTCCTGCTCTCTGGTTTTCATTTTGCTTTCCTCTTGGTATATACCCAGTACTAGATCAGGATCTTTTAGGTTCCAGCAACAGAAGCCTAATTAATGCAAGCAAAAAGGGATTCAGTGGGCCATGTCACTGGCCTTCAGACATGGCCGGGTCTCAACAAGTGTTCTCAGAGCTCCATCTCTCCATCTCTAGATTTTTTTGTTTGTTTTTTAAAATTTTATTTTATTATGTTAGTCACCATACATTTTATCATTAGTTTTTGATGTAGTGTTCCATGATTCATTGTTTGCGTATAACACCCAGTGCTCCATTCTAGATTTTGTGTGCGTCTCTTGACTTAATTTTTTTTTTTAAAACAGACTCTTTTTTTTTTTTTTTTTAAGATTTTATTTATTCATTTGAAGAGAGAGACACAGCGAGAGAGGGAACACAAGCAGGGGGAGTGGCAGAGGGAGAAGCAGGCTTCCCGCCGAGCAGGGAGCCCGATGCGGGACTCGATCCCAGGACCCTGGGATCACGACCTGAGCCGAAGGCAGACGCTTAACGACCGAGCCACCCAGGCGCCCCTCTTGACTTAATTTTTAAGACAGGCTCACTCCCTGGGGTGACAGCCCTAATCCAGCATTGTCTTTAGCTTCTAGATCCCAGAGGCTAGGAAAGCTGTACCTCTCCATGAGGTTGGAAAGAACCTTGGAGAGGTTTCTGATTGGTCTCTGATAGGTCATATGACCATCCCTGCACCAATCACCTTGACCAGGTGGAGTGGTGCTCTGATTGGTCATTCTGGAATCATGTATTCACTGCTGGCGGTGGGAGGAGTCAGCTCCATCCAAGTCTCCCAGACTGAACAGGACCATTGTTGAGCCTGTTTGTGTTTATGTACATGGCATATTTGAGGGGGAGTTCTTCAGAGAAGAGATTCCAAACAGACAACAACCATCAGCAAAAAACCCTCCACGCCCCCTTCTTCTAATTCATATTGTTCCTTGTCAGGTTGTGTGATTGTTTGTTTATATCTACTTTGCTGCCTCAAACCCTTTGTGAAATGAGGTGGAATAAATACATGATAAGATGTGTAAAATGACTGAAAAGACCCATCAGTGCATCTCTCCTTACAAAAGGAGGGTGGGCGGGGTTGACAGAGATAGCAGTCGGCAAACCCAGCACCGGGCTGAGCTGTGGCATGTGCTGGAGGTGGAGAGCTCATCTCTGACTTCCTTCACACTTCCTTGCTGTGATGGGCACCCTGGTTTAAAAAAGGACCCTGCCTGGGGCGCCTGGGTGATGTATTTGGTTGGGCGTCGGACTCCTTGATTTTGACTCAGGTCATGATCTTGTGGTTGTGGGATGGAGCCCTGCATCTGCTCGTGCTTGGTGTGGAGTCTGCTTGAGATTCTCTCTCCCCTTTTGCCCTTAGCCCCCTGCCCTTCCTCTCTCTCAAATATTTAATCTTGGGAAAAAAAAAAAAAAAAGGACCCTGCCTCCATTTGTGGATGCCCACGAGGGGCTCATATAATCCAAGTAGCATTTTACAGATTGATAACCAAAGTTGAGAGGAAGCCACGAGTTCAGGCTTCACATCTCGAAATTCTTTGTTTTTTTTTGTCATCCTCTCTCCTCCTTCCTCTCTTACAGGGTCTCCCAAACTTGACACTTTCGACATCTTAGGCCAGGCCAGATAATTCTTTATTGTGCAAGCTGTCCTGTGCATTGTAGGGTGTTTAGCAGCATCCTTAGCCTCTACCCACTACATGCCAGGAACACGCCCATTCCCCAGTTATGACAAAAATGTCTCCAGACATTGACAGATGTCCCCCTGGGGGTGAGGGCGTGCAAAGTCATCCTGATGGAACCCAATGCTCCATTCGAATGTGGCTCCTGAGAGAAGAGGGAACTTGTATGACTTGGTCTCTGTTTAATGCCTCTCGACCAGGCACATTGTATGGAACTTAGTGGATGCTTAATAAATATATATTGTTTTCTAATAAATCTTTGTCGACTGAATGAACTGGCCCACTTCGAATTTATTTCTAGGCACTCTTAGCGTCCAAGCAGCCACGTTTCTTTGCATTAGGAGAACCAAAATAAATAATTTGTATAAAGTCTTACCTTCTTTCGGGGCTATGACAAGCACTCAATAAGTGTTAGCTTCTGGTGTTGCTATTATGACTGTTTCCTTCCTGGAGTGGTGCTAAGCCCAAAGCCGTGTGGTTATTTTGCACTAAAAATCATCAGTGTTTCTTGAACCCTAAGGAGGGCCTGGGCTGAAATGGCTGGAAATGGGAGAGCACCAGACACCGAGGGTGTGTCTGAGGGACTTTGTGGGGGCGGGTGGCGATTCTCCATGAAATGACATCGCCATGGGCTTTTCTTAGAACCAGAGGTCTTTGACTAGAAAGCAGCTGTGGAACTTAAATGTTTTCTTAGGCAGTAAGAGCACTGTACCCTCCAAGCCTGGGTGTTTGGAAGTTGTAGGAACTTTTTCAGTGTTAATGGGTCTGGAGAACTGCCTTGGCTTGATTTTTGTGGAAGCTGACCCTGAGACAAGGATCTGAGGGCAAGGCACATTTTTGGGAGGTGGTCCCAGAAAACACTGGCAGGTGAAGGTAAGCAAGATGGGGAAGGCGATAAAGGGTGTGTATGTATCAGGCCACTTACCGCCTGGGCAACTGGAGTTCAGTCCTGCTGAACTCTCTCCCCAAAAGGGGAGAGAGAATCTCAAGCAGACTCCACACCAAGCACGAGCGGATGCAGGGCTCCATCCCACAACCACAAGATCACGACCTGAGTCAAAACTTTGGGAGTGCAGAACATGCCTTCAGAGTCATTGCAACGGAGTGGCAGGGAAGGTTGGGGGCGTGCAGTTGAGCCACCAAATTCTAGTTCAACACTGGTTGAGGGCTGCTCCCAGAGGCATCGATACCAAGTGTGTTCTTCAAATAGAGTGAGAGTTGCCAGGCAGAGGGTCACAGGTGTCTGCCGTTGGCGGCACTGGCTGGAGAGGTGAGTGCTGACCAGTTGCTGGCAAGGCACTTACAGTATGTGCCATGGGGCATTTGGTGGACAGCCGCAGTGGTGCTAAAATCCTACAGCATCCAAGGAAGATCCTCTCAAGGAAGAATTATCTCACCCTGAATGCCGATAGATAGCCCTTTGAGAAACGCGATAAATGAGAATAGATATTTCCTTGCTCCTTTGGATTCTGCAAGAAAGAATCCTTTTTGTTTGTTTTATTTTGACTTATAAAAACAATAACTGGTTATTAATGGAGTAGTTGCTCCTTGTAGAAAGTGTAAAGTACAAGAAGAAAATCCCCGAAAAACATAACAATTTGGTGTATCTCCTTTTTATTCTGTCTATAGGCAGTTAGAGGTAGTGGCTAGAAAAAGTGAGTTGACAGTCAGACAGTCTTGGGTTCTAGTCAAAGTCCACCACTTACTAGCTATATGGCCTTGAACAAGCTAATTAACCTCCCTGAGCCTTAATTTCCCCAACTGAAAAATGGGAATAATGATATAGGGTTGTTTTGAGAATTAAATGAAATAATATTTGAAGAGTATTTGGCTTATAGTAAGCACTCATCAAATATGGCATATACAAATTCATCTTTTAGAAGTGAGAATAATATTATTAGCTTATCCTTATGAATTAAAATTCTTCATATTATCTTTTCATGTGTCCTATTTTATGTTTTGTTTGGAATTATTTCATTGGTCTGTTCTTATGGATTTTAGAACTTTTCACAAACATTCTTTTTTTTTTTTTGAGGTTTTATTTATTTGAGAGAGAGAGCTGGGGGGTTCAGGGGAGTCAGAGGGAGAGGAAGGAAGAGAATCTCAAACAGACTCCTCATACCCCACATGGGGCTCAATCTCAGACCCTGAGATCATGACTTGAGCTGAAATCAAGAGTTGGATGCCTAACCAACTGAGCCACCCAGTGCCCCCATGAACATTCCTTTAAACTATTGTGTGATTATTCCTTTGAGTACCATATTAGTTATTCAATGCTCATAACAAATTTCCCCCCTTGGTGGCTTAAGACAACAATAATTTATTATCCCACATGGTTTCCGTGGGTCAGGAACTGGGGAGTGGCTTGACTTGGTGGTTCTGGCTCAGAATCTGTCATGAGATCACAGTCAAGATGCTGGCTAGGGCTGCCATCATTTGATTGGGTCAGAAGGACCCACTTTCAAGATGACTGCACTCTTGGTGATAGTGTAAATTCCAGGATGTGAGAATCACTGGAGGCCATCTTGGAGGCTGGCAAATATGTGGGCACTCCTTAACTATCTGTTGAATTAATTAATGAATAGATGTGATGCAACGGTCTTCCTGTTGATGCGTATTTGGATTATTTCTGGGAGGAAGAATCTTTGGTCCACGGGAAGGAGCCTGAGTGGGGAGGCCAGACTGCCTTGCAGCTCATGACAAAGCTTGATTTTTCTCATGTTAGAGTTCCTTGTCCCATTAAAAGCGAAAAGCCGAGGGGGGCGTGGGGTGAAAATGTGCACGGTAAGGTGCCGAAAAAGGATCAAGTCAGGTAACAAGGTCATCCTCTGTGTGGGTGGATACCAGCCAATGAATAACAAGACCTGATAATAAAGCGAAATATTTTTGGAGCATCTGCTGGTTGCCAGGCACTTGGACTTTGGTGTTAATAATTACAGCAACTCCTCAAGGTAGCCATTCTTGCTCTCATCTGTAAAATGGGTGACGTGGGCACACTCTGAGCCTAGCTGTCCTCATTTATAAAGGGGCTAACCACAGAACCTTCCTGATAGTGCGCCATGTGGGTGCCAAGGCAACTAACTCCGAGTTCTCCGAATAGCGCCTGCTACATAGTATACTGCTCAAGACGTGCTCCTGATCTCACCACTGTTCTTCCTATTTTTATTGTCTTTCTTATTCTTATTATCTTCAGTCACAAACCAGGTCAGGGATAGAGCCAGGATTTTAACCCCAGTCTGTGAGAGTAAAAAGCCTGTGTTCTTTGTCCTCTACCACTGTGCTGAAGATACATCTTCTTTGGCATTCCCTGCCCTCCCAAGGCTCTCAGGGTCTTCTTGGGAACGATATAACTTGGAAGCGTAAGACAGCCAAAGGGAAAAAAAGACTGATAGCCCCCGGGAGCTAGCATGGGTTTTAATGTCTTATTTCAGGTTGTTTTCCTAGAAGTAAAAGCCCAAGACAGAGGTTTGGGAGTGTTTCATCTGCTTAGGAGAAGGGAGGTGAGAAAGCAGGATAGGGCAGAGGAACAAAGCTAAAAGCAAGCCTGTGGTCTTGATGGGAGTCTAACTTCAGTCTGATCCCACAGGGACCTCTGGTGCTGCCTTGAGGCAGGTGGCTGGCATTTTGTACCTTTACGTCATTCAGTCATTCGTTGGCTCTGGCTGCCCCCCCTGGATGGACGTGGGGCAAAGTAACTTTCTAGGAGACATGGCTGTGGTAGCCAGGGTGGAGAAGGGGCAGCTGTGAGCCATTAGCAGCTGCTAGAGGGGGTCTGAGCTGGGCACTAGCAGTGGCCCCTACAGGTCTCTGGGGCAGGAGTCCACAAACTACAGGCCAAATCCAGCTTTCTGCTGTTTTTGTAAATAAGCTTTTAGAATATAGCCATGCTCATTCATTCCCATATTATCTCGGGCTGTCTGTGCTCCAACGGCGAAAACATTTACTATTCCCAGTGACTGGTCTAGGGGGTCCAGGGAAGATCGGGGTGTTCAGCATCATCTGGGGTGGCCCCAAGGTGGAGGTCCCTTTTCCCTGGGACTTGGGGATGGATGAGGAATCAGGAAGACCTGCAAGGACTAGCAGGTTAATGCGGGCACAGGGGAAGAAAATACACCCAGAAAAATGTGGAGGACTGCACCAGGGAGCCTGAGATGGTACAGAAACTTCTCTCCAAGGACCACGTGGATATCTGGGACAGGAGCTTGTTTAAGTGAAGAAATCCACTTAAGGCTCATTTCCAGGGAAGAATTCCATTTAGAAACCCTTAATCAGAGGAGTGCATGGTCTGGGGTGTGCTAAACGCAAATGCATTCAGACGTAATTATTCCGAGCAGCTATAAACAAGTCTGGTCACTTAAGATAAAGATGTAAAGCACACACTTTGCCTTCATAGGAACAGCAAAAGGAGAAAGGGGTGTCTCAGTCCTTGATATTGGTGAACGCTTAGCAGGAATTCATTCAGCACCGGCAGACATCACGTGCTAGCAACAGGGACATCAGGATGGCAGGTCTTGAAACCCATGGACTGTTTTTGTCAAAGGAGAATTCAGGTTTAAATATTCGATGCCTTTAGGATAACTCATCTATCACTGGGCCAATTTAAGTCTCATTAATCACATAAAGGAGAAGGGGAAAGAACTCCCGGCCCCTTGAAGGTATTAGTGCACAGCTGGGAAATGGAAGCCTGGTTCCCCTGAGAAATGGGATGCAAGTGGCATAAATATGCAGAGATGGGAGTGACAGTGACCCCCCCTGAGTGGGGACTGTTCCTTGACTCAAAATTGCCAATCGTGGCTTCTGCCGCAGAGCTCGGGGCAATCTGAGTTGAGGGGATTTGGAAGATTGTGACGGGGATCTAGGGAAACATGGGAGTTTTGGGGTCAATCAGCCTCCACTTATGGGTCTGCCATCCAGCGAGACCTACTACGTGCTAGGCAGTGCACACTTTAAACACAAACTCTCAATCACAGCAGCCCTATAAGATATATATCATCGTGCCCCCCGCCCCTTTTACTGATGTGAAAATTGAGGTTTAGAGACATTAACTCATTTGCCCAGAGTCCTAGAGCTTGATAGTGGCCGAGCTGGGATTTGAAGCCGGGTTTGACTATTTCCAAACCAAACTAAGCTCTTTAACTGTAACCCTACCCTCAAGGGAGGCCAGATCTCATCAGAGAAGGAGCACTTAGGCACCTTGGAAATACTGGAAAGTACAAAATGGTAGGAAGTAGAAGAAAAATAAACAGCCATTAATTCTAATTGCCCAAGGTAAGATGGATAACACTGTGGCGTATTTGCTTTCAGACTTAAAAAATGTTCACATTTTAAAAACACTTGTATTCACACAGTGCCTTTTTATCTTATTCAAATCAACATTATGCCATAAGTATTTAAATATTATCACATACCATTGTAAGTATAATTTAAAATAACTCCATAATATATCATTGAATGACTGAATATACTCATCTACATGAGTTCCCTTAGCTTTAAAACATGGCCAATATTTCCTACCTCAGAGCTTTATGGTGAGATAAGATAACAGTTAGTAAGTGTCTGACATGTGGTAGGTACTCAATAAATATTTGTGCTCTTCTCTCCCTGTGTTAGAACAAGTTTGCTAGTGTAAGAGCCTGAAATGGGGATGCTTGTACACATCATTTTTGGTGGAGGTGTTCTCAGATGATACTCCCATCATCAGGATCATCAGATGACGATCCCAAATCCTAGCTTGTCACCTGTATTTCTGATGAACCAATTATAAATCAAACTTCCCTTGCCCCCCTCCTTGAGTCTCATAGTTTGCTGGAATGGCTTATAGACCTCAGAGAAACACTTCTATTTACCGGTTTATTATAAAAGGGTATGATAGAGGATACGGTTGAACATTCAGATGGAAGAGATCCATATGGAAAAGTATATGGGAAGGAGGATGGAGCTTCCAGCACCTTCACGTGTTCAGCAACATGGTGAAGTTCTCTGCACCTTATGCTTTTGGGTTTTTATGGTGGCATGATTACATAGGCATGATCAATACTTGACTCAGTTTCCAGCCCCTTTCCCCTTCCTGGAGGATAGAGAATGGGACTGAGAATTTCAAGCTTCTAATCATGATTTGGTCTTCCTGGTGACTAGCCCCCATCCAGAAGCCCATCAAGCATTGGCTCATTAGAACAGAAGACACTCCTATCACATTTTCAGGGATTTAGGAACTCTGTGTCAGGACCCAAGGTCAATGACCAAATATTAGAACAAAAGATGCTCCTAGGGCTCACATCATTTAGGAAATTACAAGGATTTCAGGAGCTCTGTGTCAGGAGCAGGGACGGAGACCAATAAATGGAATTTCTGTTATTTCACAGGTGTAGAACCTCTGAGTGAGGCATCTCCTAGTCAGTCAAAGGAGACTTTCTAGAACAGTCCTTTCCAGTATGGTAGCCCCTAGCCACATGGCCTATAAGCACTTGGAACATGGCTGGTCTTAACTGTGATGTGTTGTAAGTATAAAATACAGACCAGACTTTGAAGGCTTAGCATGAAAAAACAGATGTCTACATCATAAATAATTTTAAAGTCAATTACATGTTGAAATGATAACACCTTGAATATAAGACTTAAATAAAATATATTATGCAGGTTAATTTCACTGATTTCCTTTTATTTTTTTAATGTGTTAGAAAAAATTGAAATTACATGGCTTGCGTTTGTGGCTCTCATTATATTTCTATTGGATAACATTGCTCTGGAGTAGGGGTTGGCAAAGTTTTTCTGTAAAAGGCCAGAGAGTAAATATTTCAGACTTTGTGGGCCACACAATCTGTGCCGCAACTCCTCCAACTCTACAGTCGTGGGACGGGGTGGTGGTGATGGCTATAGACACAAGAGAAATGATGAACAGGCATGGCTGTGTTCCAATAAAACTTTATTGATAAAAACAGGTGGTGGGCCGGACTTGGCACATGGGCTGTAGTTTTCTGATTCCCGCTTTAGAGGAAAAAAAAAATCAGCTGTGATGGTATGTGTGTGGGGTGTACCAGTCTGTTAAAGTGGATCTGGGTGGGACACCAAGAGTGTGTTCTCCCGTTTCTCTCCTGGTTAGGGAAGAATTCTCTGCGCAAATGATTTCCATTTACTTTACTACTTTACTACTGACCTCTACTACTGTCTCTAAAGGAGCAAACTTGAGAGGGAAACTTTACTTCGGGGAACTTGGATTGTGAGGCTAAACGTGGAGAAATAGAAGGGAGGAGAGTCAGTCTAAACATTTATTTCTCTAAGAATCAGAGGGGAGGAACACATGTTCATCCACACAGCATCTAAAGATACTACTGGGTGTTCTGAGGGTCTGTGCAACTGGTCTACCCTGGAAGGCAGAGGAAGTGGCGTCTTGGGGGAATTCAGTAGTTCCCCCCCCCCCCCCCGCCCCAGCTTTTGCCAACACAAACATAAACATGGGGTTTTTCAACTGAGAGCAATTACCATAGAATGCCTTAGGCCAGGAAATAATTAATACAAAATTGTGGGGAAATGGCCCCTCTGCAGCTCCTGCTTTCCCAAGGTAGACTCACTCAATTAAAATGATCCTTCGGCCTCCAGAAAACTTTCTGTGACCTGTCTAGGCTGAACCTGATGCCTTTGCTGGCTCCGAGCATCTCTCCTGGCAGCCCCGAGGCCCTGCCCTTTCTCGAAAATGCCAAGAATCTTCTAGAGATTCCTTCGGCAGGTTCTTCTCGATGTTTTTACCCATTTATTTTATTTTTTTTAAAGATTTTATTTATTTATTTGACAGAGAGAGAGACAACAAGAGAGGGAACACAAGCAGTAGGAGTGGGAGAGGGAGAAGCAGGCTTCCTGCGGAGCAGGGAGCCTGATGTGGGGCTCGATCCCAGGACCCTGGGATCACGACCTGAGCCGAAGGCAGACGCTTAACGACTGAGCCACCCAGGCGCCCCTGTTTTTACCCATTTATAGGTTAGAATGCCCTCCCCAGTCTCCTGTCTGTTTCAGTCAAGCACCTGTTCTTTCAAGGCAGATTGACATCTTCCTTCTGGTTCTCTCTTCCTTTCACAAATGTTTATTGAGCACCTATTATGTGCTAAGCCTGTGTTTTAGGCACCGTTTATGAGGTCAGGCTTCATATGCTAGTGGGGCAGATGAATAATAAATATGTAAATAAGTAAATAATACAACTCCAGGAAGTGATAAGGGCTCGGAAATTGAGATGGGGTGGGCAGGAGAGGTCTTCTTGAGAAGGTAGCATTCTAAAGGAGGACTAAAAAGTAGAATGAGCATCGCCAATGTTTATATAGTGCCAAACTCTGTGCTAGGCACTGTTTGGAGTGCTTCACAGGCATTGATCAATCTCCCTGACAATGCAGTGAGGTAGATCTAGGATGAGCCCCAGCTCGTAGAACTGAAGTGTAGAAGGATGAAGTCATTGGCCCGAGGATGTCAAGTTCATCGGTGGTGGGATGACTCCAAGCCCCTGACTCCAAGTCCTTTTCACTCTCAGGAGGCATTAGGACATTGATTTATTGAATATTTTTGATTCATTGATTTATTCCAATCTCTCACTCAGAGAGGACCTAATATGGGCCAAGTAGACATAAGTAAGACCTGTTCCTCTCTCATTACCTTGGCTTAGAGGCAGCCTTGGGGCTCAGGCTTGACATATGATCTTTTCTCAGCCTGGGTTGGTGGAGGAAGGAACATGGAGACCGTTCAGAGGAAATGCCAAGATGAATTGAGACTTGAAGGCTGAGTTTGCAGGAAGACAGTGTGGGAAAGGAGGGGTCAGGAAGGCTGGCAGGCAGAGGGAACCAGCTGTGTAAGGACATGGAGTCATGGCAAGCTCAGGGAAGTAATGGAAGATGGACAGAGAGTGCACATGGGGAGGTAACAACTCATGAGATAGGAAATATGGGCAGAGTTCAGATTGCTTGAGGAACTGGGGTTTTATCCTCAGGGAAATGGGGAATCATGGAATGATTCTAAGTAAGGGGTGACATGGTTGAAATTGTGTTGTTAGAAGGTCCCATGGGTACCGTGTATGTGCGCATGGTGGTTTGATGGGGGACATGTTATCCCCTCTGTTCTTGACACTTTCCCGTCCACCTTACAGATAGAATTTTCTCCTTAACTCTTACGTATTTAAACAAATAACAAGAGCAACTAATTCTTACTGGGTACGTACTAGGGGCTGAGTAGATTCTATGCTGAAGACTCTACATATTTTATCATATTTAATCCTTAAAACACTATGAAATAACCTCAGTTTTAACACATGCGTATCTTCTCCAATCATGAAATCAAAGCATGGTGCAGAGTTTGTACCAAGTACTAAGCGGGGGGCCACGTATGGCTGGCTTTATTTTCTTTTGCTTTTGTTTGTGGAAGGTGTTCAGCTGACATAAACAGAAATTGGCCAAAATACTGCCCGTACTTTTACTTTCCTGTATAATTCACTTAAATAAAACAGGTTAGCTTCAAAGAGAGCAGTTGAAATGTTCCATCTCATGTGTTTCTGTTAAGTATTACCATTATGGTGCTCCTGAGCATTTTCTTTTGATTAAAAATGCCATGGGCTGCAGTCTTCTTCCACCACTTTTTCTCACCAGGTCCATTAATATGCTTATAACACTAGTGCCAGTTATTTTATTTGATAATGCTTATTATGGTATTTGTATATGTGTTTGCATTCCAATTTTGTTCAATAGTGAGTGTGTAAACTGCATACATTAAATAAATGTAAATACTAATGTAAAAAAAAAACAAAAAAACCCCCACTATGAAATAGATACCGCTGTCCTTTCTATTTTACAGATGAAGAAACTGAACATTGTAGGGGTTGAACGTGGCATCTCAAATTACACAGCTGCTAATTGGTGAAACAGGGATGACAACCCCAGGATTGTCATTCCAGAAGCCACAGTAGAAAGCACCGTGTTTCCTTGCTCATCTTGTCACGTGCACATGTCCTATTTCCACACCCAGGGGGCAGGGGATGAATGAATGCCCGTACTGAGTATCTACTATGCACCCGGTGCATGGCAGACAGCTCTGCACACACGGTGTTCTTTGCTCACAGTAGCCTGAGGCTGTGTACCTCCTTTTAACACAGAAAACTGAAGCCAGGTGTGGGTTGCTGTGTTTTTCTCCTGGCTAGTATTTCTAGTATTTTCTAGTAGTCTCCCCGAGCGCTTTATAACCTGTGTTCTCAATCTTCTGCATCTTCTTTTTTAAATTTATTTTTATTTTTTAAATTTTTTAAAAGATTTTATTTATTTATTTGACAGAGAGAGACACAGCGAGAGAGGGAACACAAGCAGGGGGAGTGGGAGAGGGAGAAGCAGGCTTCCTGCTTAGCAGGGAGCTCGACACGGGGCTCGATCCGAGGACCCTGGGATCATGACCTGAGCCGAAGGCAGACGCTTAACGACTGAGCCACCCAGGCGCCCCTAAAAGAGGGAACACAAGCAGGAGGAGTGGGAAAGGGAGAAGCAAGCTCTCCACTGAGCAAGGAGCCCAACGTGGGGCTCGATCCCAGGACCCTGGGACAATGACCTGAGCCAAAGGCAGACGCTTAACGACTGAGCCACCTAGGTGCCCCTCAATCTTCTGCATCTTTGACTACTTCTGCCTCCCGTGGGACTGCCCACATTCTCCCCGACAAGAAGTCTAGCCAGTGGCCATGTTAGGATTGGTTGGGTTGCCATCAATCCTCAGACATGAGTGATTTTTCTCCTCCTTGATTCACTTAATGGCCATTGCTTCGTGGTTTTTTTGCCAGGTGACTTTTTCCATTAGCAGCCTACTCTTCAGGCTGGTGCTCATCACGCCTCTGAGGATAACCAGCCCCTCCAGGCTTTATGTGGATGTGTATCTTTGAATGTCTGTTCCCACAGGGGTGCTGGGGACAGGGAGGAAGGATTGCATTCCCGGAGACTAACTCACGTCCCAATGACCCCGAGTTTGCTTTTCCTCATGATGGCATGATTGATTTATTATGGACCAAAAAAAGGTATATTTGCATATCACTTCTTATTCCTAAAGTAATATATATTCATCACCAAACATTTAGACTGTTTGGATAAGCAAAAAGAAGAAATCAGATGTAACCTTTAATCTTACCGTCTAGAGATAAACACTGCTAATATTTTGGAACGTGTTCATCCAGTTCTCTCTCTCTCTTTCCTTTTTACTACAAAATGAAATCATACCATAAATGCTGTTCTGTAATTGGTCATTTCCCTGTCACAACTTGACAGAGGCACCTTGACATTCTTCTCCAGTGTTGGTTTTCAGACTTGCGTTAGCGGCTTCTGAACCGTTTCTACAAGCCCAGGCATTGGAAATGAAATTTATCAGACAGATTGCCTTCGTCTGCTGGGGCTGCTATAACAAAACCACAGGTTGGGTGGCTTAAACAACAGACATTTATTTCTCTCAGTTCTGGAGCCTAGGGAGCCCTCGATTAGGGTGCTGACTGATTTGGTCCCTGGGAGAGCCACTTCCTGGTTTGCAGACCCTCTCTTTCTTGCTGTGTCCTCATGTGGCAGCGACAGAAAGAGAGAGCGCGCTCAGGTGTCTCTTCCTCTTCTTATAAGAGCATTAATCCCATCATGGGGTCCCACCAGTCACCTCCCAAAAGGCCCACCTCCTAGTACCATCCCATGGGGGAGTTAGGGCTTCCACATATGGACTGGGGGACACAAACATTCGGGCCATAACACCAATAAAAAGGTTCTTTTTGCAAAAACAAGACTTCCTCCTCTGACATTATTTTAAGTCATTGTATTGTAGACCATTGCACACACGTCTCCAGTTCCCTATCATCAGACACCTAGCCTGCTGTCCATTTTCCGCCATTAGGAATGAGATGATAACGGACATCTTTGTACTTCCAACCTTGTGTGTACCTGTGATCGTTTCCCTCACATGAAGTCTTAGAAGTAAAATGTCTTTTGATCCCTGGCTTGTGGAAATGTCCCTCTGAAGCCCAAATCTTTCTTTGGCAGGCCAGGAGTGTAGGCCTTGGTTCAGGGTGTGTATGTGCTGGGCACAATATGTCTTCATAGGAGACAGTCCCTGTTAACGTCAGCAGCAGACGTATCCCTGGGCCTAGGCTGGCAAGACTGACGCCGATTGATGTGATCTCACATTTGCAACAGTCTTTTGTAGTTTTTACAGCCCTCTTCCTTTCTCGTCCCACAGTTACTTCATGAGGTAAATGGGGAAGGGAACGGATCTATCTTTAAAAAAATTTAAGTCCGGGGCGCCTGGGTGGCTCATTTGTTAAGCATCTGCCTTCGGCTCAGGTCATGATCCCAGGGTCCTGGGATCGAGCCCCGCATCGGGCTCCCTGCTCCGTGGGAAGCCTGCTTCTCCCTCTCCCACTCCCTCTGCTTGTGTTCCCTCTCTCACTGTAAAAAAAAAAAAAAAAAGAAAGAAAACATGAGAAAAGGACACAATAAAAAAAAATTTAAGTCATACTGAGGTTCAGAGAGGATAAATGACTAAGATGGTACGTCTTGTAAATGGCGGCACTCTGTGTTAGCCATTATTGCAATAATGTTGCCCCCCCCCCAAAAAAACTCCAAATCTCAATACCTTACATCAGTAATTCTTGTTCTTTCTCTATGACTACTGAGTGTGAGGGTTGGTGGTGGTTTGGCTGATCTCAGCTGTGCAGGTGTAGCGGGGGTCAGGGGACAAAGGGAAAATGGGACCTGATATTGTCCTAGAGGAAGATTTTGGCAGGACCTGAGAGACCACAGTGGGGGGTTTGAATGTTAAATTTATTTTTGCAAAGGGGAGCTATTGAAAGATTTTACAAGGTGCGGGGGGCAGTGTGATCTGTTTTATGTCTTAAAGGATTATTTGGACTTGTTTGTTCAATGTTGGCTTTTCCTAGTTCATCATAGATGCTCCAGTAGTATTGTCTTGGATTAATAATGAACCTGGTTCCCAGGGAAAGCAATGTTTGCAAGACTGGAGGCACTGAATGCTGTCCTGTTTTCTGTCAGAGGCTGCTAAGTTGGATGGCTTCTCTGGGCAGGATCCATCAGTTTATTCATTTATACATTCATTTCACTAATTCAGCGAACCTGTATTGGGTGCTTCCTCTGGGGTGCCCACACCAGCAGAGAAAAAGTTGTGTACCTCTGCAGAACTTTCTGGAGACCTCAGATAAAGCCCTGGCCTCACCTCCTCTGCCGATCTTTTTTTCTTCCCGGGAGGAAAAACTCAGAGCAGCTGGTGAATAAAAGGGGTTCATCCTCATGAGAGACAGACTCCTCTCTATTGGAGTCAAATAACCAGGGCAGAGGGAGACAATCATTGCTCATGCCAGAGCACCCTTTCTCCATCATTTCATTCAGCTCAGTTGTGTGGAAGAGGAAACCAAGTCCCCAGGTGGGGGGGCGGGGGGGGGGGGAGGTGACATAATTGCTCCACACAACACAGCAAATTAGCACACAGTAGTCCCTGGCCCCCCCAGTTCTGCTCCTGGGGCTCTTAGCATCCCCTGGCTGCCCCCCCTCCCCCCCATTCACCTTCAAGCCAACAATTTAAATAAATGCTCCAAATACAATTTTGGGGAAAGAAAAGAATGGTGTTTATTTTGAATTAAAATGCTTTTTTGATTAAGGACCAACCCCATAAAGATAGTTTACATTTAAACTGGAATATTAAAGTGCAAAGTTGCCTTCAGGAGTAGGAATTACGGTTTCTAATTATATAGTATTTGGGACTACATATTTATGGAACCTTTGAAGAAATGCTTTTACGAATAGGTCACAACGGGCCTCCCAGTCCTTATGTGTTTATTTGCCTGGTGTGCTTATTTGGCATTTGGCCCTGATGTTGTGCAGCCCTGACTGGTTACATATTCTTGTGTAAATGAATCATCTCCAGCTAGACGGCAAGCAGGATTTTTTTTTCTTCTTTATCATTTCTTTCCCTCTATGACAGCGTCTAGCATCATGGTGCCTGGTTCAGGGAGCTTGCTTAATAATAAATCGATTTCATTCTTTCCCTCCTCTCCTCCCCTACCTCTTGTTCTCACCACTCTCCTTCCTTCCACAAACATCTCTGGAAGAAAACAGTGCCAAGAACTTTATACCCACTGGGGATTCAGTGATGAGTAAGGTGAATGTTTCCTGCGCTCACAGAGGTTTGAGTCTAGCTGGGGAGGGCCAGGCGCGAAGCTATAGAAAGTGCGATCCCTCGTAAAATGACATCTGTAACGTGAGCAGTGGAGAGTGGGTGACAGGAGAGCGTGGGGGCCTTTGGTCAAGGTCAAGGAATGCTTTCCTCCCAGGAGTAGCTGCTGGAGCTGAGACCTGGAGGCCCCGGAGGAAAGGCCAGCCAAGGGAAGGGAGAGGGTGGACAAGCAATCTGAGCCCAGGGTATTGGACGGGAGGGCCTGGAGGCAGGGAGTGGCCTGGGTCTTTGGAGGAGAGGACAGGAGCCCTGTGTGGCCAGAGCAGAGAAAGTGGAGGGGACACGGAGAGGTAAGCTCAAACACCTGGAGAGGTCTCAGAGGCCGTGGGGGAGATCCTGGCGTTTTGCTTGAGAGCAGGGGAAATCCACAGAAGGGGTTTAAGCGGGAGAGAAACAGTCAGAATTTTGATTCTGGAGGGTCCCTTTAGGCCAGAAGTGTACGCCGTTCCATCAGCAGGGAGCGGGTTAAAGAAGCTGGCTTGGGTCCGCACCATGGCACACTCTGCAGGTGTAACACAGAAAACAGGAGATCTGTAGCCTGAGATGGAAAGGTCCCCAGAACAACACGCTAAATGGGAAGAACCAGGGTGCAGAACAGCATCAGAAATAGAGGGGATAAGACCATATATTTGAATTTATGTGTATTTGAATAAGGAAGCCCTGGAAGGACGCGTGGCTGGATGTTGTGTGGGGGGAAGACGGATGGGGCAGGATGGCTGCCATAGAATCTCCACATATGCCTTTTGTTATTGTCCTGCCTTTTGAGCCACGCGGATGGCTTATGCTTCGAAGATAGCATACGGATGAGTGGAGCTGGGCTCTAGCAGCGGGGGGGCTGTAAGTTTAGGGGTGGGGCAAGAGGAATGCACGTTCTTTTAACCTTGACTGTCCTTGCCCGTGCTTCCTGCTGTGATGGCAATGTTTTAATCGTTCATTGAACAAATAGCCCCTTATCTCCTATTTCCTACTCTTTCAAGACTCCGGCTTTAATAACAGTAATTCACTGACATCTGACCTTTGACAATTGTTGTAGGGTTGCCCCAGCTGGAGGGTGATGTGATCTAACTTTGATTGAACACATACTATAGGCCAGACACAGCGTTCTACCTGTATTGTCAAGCTCAGTTCTGACGACAACCTGGCACCACCATTTTGTGGAGAAGGAAACCAAGATATAGAGAAGGGAAGTGAGTTTGTTCCAATCTCCCTTAGAGGTCACCCTGTGGAGGGCAAGACATTTATTAATTGGATGGCTGTTTGCGGGGGGCCTACTCTGTGCCAGGTACTGGGTTAGGTGCTAGAAACACGCAGATGGCTAAGAAGTGGTTTTTGCTTAAAAAAAAAAAAAAAGAAGTGGTTTTTGCTCTCAGGGTGCACTAAAGGGCCCAACAGAACTTCCACACATAACCATTATATAGTGTGACAGAGGCTTTAAGCCGGGTACATGCAAGGCCAAGTATAGTACAAAGAAATGGGGAAGGGAATCACAGAAGGCTTCCTGGAAGAAGAGATGTTTTAGCAGGGTCCTGTGATATGTATAGGAGTCTGACAGGCAGCTGGAAAGTGGAGAGCATTTTGAGGGGAGGGCATTCTAGAGGGAGGGGACAGCATGTGCAAAGGCACGCAGGAAGGAAACAGTGACCCCGGTGGTGGAAATATAAATGCTCTAAGACTGACAAGGGGGAGGGACAGGATGGGGGGCCAGGTCATTTCAGGGCCTTGATGCTGTGCTCGGGCTTTATGGCATTTTCCCCAGCCAGCCCACTTCTGATGTGGGCCTTTCCCTGCTCTTAGTATGTCCTTTTGCCTTTATAATAAGTCTGTAGTCAGCTCCCAAGATTCATTCCTTGCTCAGCTGAGCATTTGCTATGTGTCAGCCTGAGTAGGGTGAAAATGACGTGGTGGTGTCTTGGGTGCATCGGGCATGGAAATGGAGAGTTTCCACTTGATAAGTGACATTATACAAGGAAGCCCAGAGAAGGAGCATATAGGTTGAAGCAGAAGGTAGTCCGGGAGGGCTTCTTGGAGGAGGTGACCCCTGAGCTAAGCGTTGGTAGATGAGGAGGAATTGGTTGGGGGATGAGCTGGTGATGCCTCAGAGTAGAGGGGGCAGCAGAGACCGAGGCCCAGAGGCACGATGCAATTAAGTGTGTCTGTGGAAGAGTGGAGTGACCAGAAATAAGGCTAAAGGGAAAATCGAGGGCCTGGGAACCAAACCCTGAAGGTCGAATAGGGAGTTTTCCGAGTGAGGAGGGAAGGAAGAGGAAGGAGAAAGAAGGGGAAGAGTGGTGACATCCTTATATTTCAAAATAGTCTCAAAACCAGAGCCCATGCTCCCCGCCAAGAGCAGCCTGTAAATCAGTCCTGGAAGCACACAGCAATAGAACTTTCCCCGGGAAACAGCATGTTCCTCACAGTAAGTCCGGATTCGGCTGAGCCCTGCACGTCGGGCGGCTGTCAGGTGTGATCACACATACCTGCCGGAGCTGGCCTGTCTCTGCCAGGGAGTTAGGTCTTCCAGCATGGCTGAGATGGAGCACCCAGCGGGCCAGAGCCTCGGGCCTTGTGAGAATAATTAAAATGAGATCAGTGGTCCCTGTGGCGATGTGGACATCGGTGCTCCCAGCATGGAGGCCTCTGGCCACGGCTAGACTTAATTCCTGAGGGCTGGGCCCCTGTCTGCCTTGCCTGCTCTGGCCAGGCTCACCCCAGCCAGAGGGGAAGGAAGGAAGCACCCTCCCCTCCCCACCATCGTGTGCTGGCGCTGTGCTGTTGTCATGTCATCCTTGTGATCCGAAGGCTCAGGACAACAGCCCCATGAGGCAGGAAGGGGAAACTGAGGCCCAAAGAGACTCAAGGATCTGCCCACGGACCGTGGGAGCCGACGTCAGGTGCAAACCCAGGTCTTTGGCCTGCTTGATGTGAGTTCTGGGTTTTGAGCCCTTGCTCACCAGTACTTTTCAGCCCCCACCCCCCAGTTGGGAGAATGATACTTGCCGTGGGCACCGTCGTGGACTGAATGTGTGTCCTCCCCAGATTCCTCTGCAGAAGCCCTCATCTCCAGGGTGATGGTGTGTGGAGGGAGGTCTTGGGAGGTGATCATGGCTAGGTGAGATCATGAGGGTGGAGCCTCCCTGGTGGCAGTAATATCCTTAGGAGAAGAGGAAGAAACACTAGAGCTCTGTCTGCTGTGTGGGGACACAGCGAGAAGGTGGCCGTCCACCTGCCAGAACGCCGTCCGAGTGACCTGAGTCACCTAGCCCCTTGACCTTGCACTTCCCAGCCTCTGGAACTGTGGGAAATCAATCAGTGTGGGCCCCTGATCTGTGGTGTTTTGTTACGGTAGCTGGAGCAGATTTAGACAACCGGCACCTACCCCTGCTTCCTTACAGCACCCCAGTTTCCATTTGGAGATTTACTTCCCCTCACTAGTGGCCTCTTGGTGGGCCTGACCATGGGGTGGTCATGTGACCACACTGGGCCAATCAGAACTGTCCCAGAGTCTGGCCTCCCGATGCCTGACCCCAGTCCTACTTCCAAACCCGGTTCTCAGCCTCCCATCCACTCTGTAAGCTGCCTCGGGTCTTTCCGAACTTGTCCCTTTCTGCTCAGGTCACTGTTTCTGTGGCTTTCAGCTAGAGCGGCCTGGGTACCATGGTAGCCTGGTTCTGGGCACTGTTTGGTCTTTTATTTTTTTATCATTTTTTAAAGATTTATTTATTTGAGAGAGAGAGGGAGACAGAGCATGAGGAAGAGGGGCAGAGGGAGAGAGAGAATCTTAAGTAGACTCCCTGCTGAGCACAGAGCCAGACCCGGGGCTCGATCCCAGGACCCTGAGATCATGACTTGAGCTGGAACCAAGAGTCGGATGCTTAACCGTCTGAGCCACCCAGGAGCCCCTAAAAACATTTTTTAAGTAAATTCTGTGATCTGTGTGGGGCTCGAACTTATGACCCCAACATCAAGAGTCAGGCTGTATGGACGGAGCCAGCCAGGCACCCCAAATGCCATTTGTTTCTGAAAGTGTGTGTCATTAAGAGAAGGGGTGCATGTTGTGAGCAAGGCTAGTGGAACGGTGATGAGCACAGAGTCTGTCTTTGCAGGACACAGCACTTGGGGATGAGGGGGCCCTGAGCAAGGTGACAGTCTGAGCCACTCCTCCAGCTCGAGCAGGGCGTGGGGGGCTCAAAGGCACATGCAACACAGGCCTTGGGCTTTGGGGGCTCATAGTGTGGCAGGAGGGATGCGGCAGGGCATAAATAACATCATGGTGAAAGTAATAAGGACAGGAGGGAGACGAGGCGTGGTGGGGATTCAGAGGGCAGAGCTTGTTCGGCGTGTGGGATAATCATGGTAATAGAAACAATGAGGTTTGGGCATTTATTGAACCTTTATTATGTACCGGGTGCTTCGCCTCATGTTTTATATTTTTATTTCATTTGCTCTTCATAGTAACCCGAGGAGGTGGCTACTCTTCCTTCTCCCATTTTCCAGCTGGGGAAACTGAGGCACAAAGAGGTTGTTAAGGTGGCTCCAGGTTACAAAGATCAGCGCTGCACTGAAACCCTCCCCTTTCTGGCTCCAGAGGTCTTGGTTTCACAAGGTTTCCCCAGCATAGAGGTTTGGGAGTCGAGCTGTGAAGGCAGGATGAGAACATTTAGCCCAGAGTCAGATAATACTCACCTCACGCGGAAGGCATTAAAACAAGCTTTTTACATGTTCTAGGTGTTGTAGCTGAGAGAAAATCATTCATGTAATCCCTTATCTCCTGTCCTCACCGAGGGGGCTTCTGCAACCCCTCAAGTCGCAGCCTTATAATTAACTAAATGAAAAGCTCTCTGCAAACAGGGAGTCTTCAAAGAGCTGCTGTTTGCAGACTAATAACACTCACAGACCATGGTTTTCATTAGAACAAATTGCTGCGAATTCGGGCCATGCCGCAGGTCTGCCCGGGATATGTTAAAAGCGGTCCATTTTCAGATCTGGTCCTAGATACTGAGTTTGAAAAGAACTTGGAGCCAGGAAACAGACCTGGCTGATCTGGAAGGAAGCAAGAATGTGTCTCCTGTCTGTTGGCCCAAGACCGTGGCACACAGTGGGTGCTCAATAAATATCTGATGGCTGAACAAATAAAAATAGTTTAAAAGTAATCATATGGAGCGCCACGCGGGTAACATGAGCCAAAGGGGTGATGGTGTATCAGTCTAACCTTTGGGGTTTTCTGCTTTTGGATGCAACAGAAGTTCAAACTGATTTAAACAATATAGAGAATTTATTGGCTATATAACTAAAATGTCCAAAGGTATAGTGGCCTTCAGGAAAGGTTCGATCCAGCACTGTCAATGTCACCAAATTATTGTTTCTGTTGTGAAAGCTCAGCGCCTGGGAAATTCAAGACAGGATGTGTTTATGCTATAGCCCTGTTTGAAGTCTGATGTTGTGGCTTGGTCAGGGGTAATATTTTACAGACACAATCTGGCCTAAGATGGAAAGGAATCACCAGATTGCCAGGCTTTTGTGAAGTACAGAGGAGCAGATCAACAGAATTCAAGAACATGACAGAGAATGGAGGGAGTTTCCTGCTGTGTTAACCTCAGAAAAGTTGCCCCAAGCTCCCCGAAACTTGTTTCCCTGCAATAAAAATGAGTAGTCATTTTTACCCCATTTAACTCTTGGGGTTATCAAAAGGCTCAATTCAGAAAATATATCTATTAGAATTATACACAAATGAGCAAGTATGATTAGTGATCATGGGAATTAACTTATTGATAATGATTTCTTCTAGTAGGTGCTTAGGCTGATTTGTTCATTTATCTATGCATTTGTTTATATTTCTAGTCTTCAGGAAAGGTTTGATCCATCAATGTCACCAAACTATTGTTTTTGTCTTGAAAGCTCAGCCCCTAGGAAATGTAAGAGGTGATGTACTTGAATTACAGCCGTTTTAAGTCTGTTTGAAATATGCATGTGTGTGTGTGTGTGTGTGTGTGTACATTTGAGATATAATTCACACACCATACAATTTCAGCCTTTTAAGGTCTACAACTCAGTGGTTGTTAGTAGATTCATAAAGTTGTGCAACAGTCACCACTATCTAATTCCAGAACATTTTTGTCACCTCAAAAAGCAACCCCATATTCATTAGCTGTCATTGCCCTTTCCCTCTGGCCCCTGGCAGACTCTAAACTCCTTTCTGTCTCTCTTATTGAACACCTACTGTGTGCAAGGCACTCTACCAGGTGCTACACAGATGATAATAAGAAAATTTTCCCAACTGATTTGGAATCAGATGAACAAACCCTGAATTTTTCAGGCCGCCCCCCCGCCAAAATGAATGAACCTGGCTGATTGCCAGTGTCACTTAGGAGGTGACTGCTTTTTCGGGGAGGGGTGGTATAGGGTGGGCAGAGTTTCCTCCCTCGGCCAGGATTTGGCAGCCAGGTGGCCTTAGTCTCATGAAGCCTATTTTCTTGTCCTTAAAATGTCGCCTACCTTCTAGTGTTGCTCTCAGGACAGAATGAGAAGATGCATGTTAGGTGCACAGCACATAGCACATAGTAAATGGTCAATACATGGTAACAGTAGGGCACCTGGGTGGCTCAGTCGGTTAAACATCTGCTTTCGGCTCAGGTCATGATCTTGGGGTCCAGGCCTGGACCCCAGCCACTGGGTGCCATTTGCATTGTTCAAGTTGTAACAACCAAAATTGTCTCCTGACATTGCCAGATGTCCCCTGGAGGGCAGAATAGGGGTGGCACAGGTCAAAGCTGAATGCTCAAGTACTTTTTGAAGAACACCTGGCTTTCCGGCATCGGTGACTTTGCTCACGTTGGGGACTTTGACTTCCCTGTGCCACTGTGTCCAGAACCCACCATTGGCTTTCCAGGCCAAGCTCCAGTGCCACTTCCTTCTTGGATGTTCCCTGGTGAAAGAGCTTCCCCCATCTCAAATCCCTAAAGCACTTTGTCTCTACCTCTTGTGTGATGAGTATGAACCACGTAGGTCTTGGCTTTACAATCCTCACAGTCTGGTTCCACAAGGAAAGCATTATTCCCTTCATTTACAGTTGGGGAAGCCAAGGCTCGGAAAAGCTATGTAACTTGCTCAAGGTCACACAGCTGGAAAGTGGCAGAACCAGGACCTCTTTGGGCACTTCAGGGTTTGTGTTTCTTCCCCCAGCCCACAGAGTCTTTGTGAGAACCCCTTTCTTCTTTGCCCTGGCATTATCCGTGTACATAACTCCGTTCCTCTGAAGACTGAGAAGCCCTTTTGCATTCATTTCTAGCACTGTGCCTGGCACCTACCAGGTGCTAGAGAATGTTTGTCCACTGAATAAATGACAAGTAGAAAAAGTCTCAGGGGAGGCTGCCAGGTGTGGTCACCGAGATTTTGAACCTGGGAAAGACTCAGATCTATCCAGGACGGTTAAATATTTATCTTCTGGAAGGAAGGTTGTTGTCTTGATTATCTTTTGAATTCTTGCCACTCTGTAGTTTCTTGAGTGTCTCTTGCATGCCAGCACTTGTGATAATCTCTAGGGGTCTAGAAATGAACAAGACATAGTCTTCTTGGTGGAAATATTTTGGAAACCATTTTGGAAACTTCTCGGAAAGTTGAAGATGCTCATATCTTCCAAATGAGCAACTTCTCTCCTAGGTGTAGATCCTAAGATCCTAAGAAACTACGTCATGGGCACAGGGAGACATGCAAAGAATAGTTATTGCATAAAGAAGAGTTAATAGTGAAAAAATAGCAAAAAAAAAAAATTCATCGGTTCCCAAATTTGTATGCATGTTAGAATCATCTGAATATCTTTTAAAAAAATTCCGAAGTTCAGGCTTTAACCTATATCAAGTAAATCATAATCTCTGGGGTTGGAAAATAGCCGTCACTATGTTTTGAATCTTCCAGGTAATTCCAGTGTGCAGACTGGTTTGGAACTACTGATCTAAGTATCCACTGTCAGGTGAATGAATACATAAATTATGGTATATTTCTATAATGGATTACTTTGCTGTAATTACAATGAATGAACTACACTAAAAGACGTGTACAGGGATGTTTATAGCTGCACTCTTCATAATAGCCCTAAACTGGAAACAACCCAAACAGCCATCAACAGTAAAATGGATAAACAAATCATGGTGTGATCATAAAATGGAATATCACACATCAGGGAGAATGAACACACTACAATTACATGTGTGAGTCTCGTAGGCTATTGAGTAAAAGAAACCCGACCCAAAGACGTACAGACCATGTGATTCCATGTATGAGATGTTCTAGAATAGGGGTCAGCAAACTCTTCTATAAAGGGATGACAGTCAATGTTTTAGGCTTGTGGGCAGTATGGACTTTCAGCTTTGCCACTCTAGTGCAAAAGCCGCCATGCACGAGACATAACCTAGCATGGCTGTGTTCCAATAAAACTTTATTTATAAAAACAGGTGGCAGAAGGGATTTGGCCCGCCATTCTGTAGTTTGCCATAGTTTGCTGATCCCTATTCTATGGCAAGCAACATAAATTTATGGTGAAACTATCATGACATTTGTTAACCCTAGGTGGAGACTGGTGAATGGAAAGGCCGCTGCTGGGACTTTTTTCTTTTTATTTGGCTGCTGATTATGCTGCCAGGTTCACTTTGTGGAAATTCATCATTCTGTGCACTTACAATATGTACACTTTTCTGTGTGATATTATTCCTCAGTGTTAAGTTTGCATTAGAAGCAGCAAATAAACAATTGAAACAATATGCATTAAATCGTAGTGTGGAACACTGAGTTTTGGAAGATCTGTACAAAATGTAAAATAGGCAAAACAATGTAATAAACTGTTTAGGGACCATGCACTAGATTAAGATTAAGAAGACATCCATGGAAATGGTAACCACCACAGTTAGGATAGTGGATATTTTGGGATGGAAGAAGGGAGGAAAATGGGGTGGGTAGGGGGGCTTTTTGTGTAGTGCTGATTTCTTATTTCTAGATCTGAGTGGTGAATAAATCATGTTATCCTTTATTTCCTTTTATATATCTAAATATGTAATAATAAAAGCAACAGATAATATCTCTATTTTTCAGGGGCGTATGTTTTAAAGTGGGTGCAGAAGAATGTGAACCCAGGAAGGCAATGGTTTTTAATCTACTTAATTCATTTCTTTCTCTCCAGTGCCTAGAATAGGGCCTGAGACATAGTGAGCACACATCGAATGAATGAGTGAATGAATGAATGAAATGCTTATCACACAAGACAGAGATTGATTGATGAATTGTTGTGGGAATTTGGAGGGAAGGGGAACCAGAGACTCTCTGAGGACCTGCACCTGGGACCTGGGGACCTGGGCAGGGAGAGGATGGGGAGGTGCTAATTTTTCAGCCTAAATGGCAAGATCAAAATGTTGGGGCAAACATTTATTTATTTATGTTCTTTTCTTTTTTAAAAAAGATTTATTTATTTATTTGAGAGAGAGAGAGAGTGAGTGTGAGTGGAGGAGAGGGGCAGAAGGAGAGGGAGAGAGAATTCTGAGTAGGCTCCACGCCCGGCACGGAGCCTGACATGGGGCTCTATCTCAACGACCCTGAGATCATGACCTGAGCTGAAATCAAGAGTCGGGTGCTTAACTAGCTGTGCCCCCTGGGTGTCCCGGGGCAGACATTTAAAGATGACACTTGCTGACCTTGTTCCCCCTCCAGATCCCGAATTAGTGCAGGGAAGATGCGAGGACCCCCTAGCTTGCCCGCTTTGCAGGCTGTCTAGTAAATTCTGAAGCCTTTGTCGGGAGCCAGGAAGCTCAGATCACCAGTGCACGCTGATGGGGAAGGAGGTGGTGGGGGAGATGCAGGCTGTGTCTGGCTGTGTTTGAGAGGCAGGCAGAAGCCCGCTTGTCTCTTGGCTGGCTGCCCTGTCTTGAATGGGAAAAAGGTCTTCCCATGAAGCATGAGTCAGCCTCTGAAGCTTGGGGAGCGGTGGGGGAACTGTGGCCTAATTTGGTGCATAATTGGGGAGGCAAGCATCCTCCCTGTGCTCTGGGGATGCTGTCGTTTAAAAAATTCATGAATCTCCTTACTCACCCTGTGCTGTTGTGTGGATCATCTCTCTTTAGGAGGATGAGCACCAAGAGCCGTGTGCTGTACCCGATTATTTCTATGATCACCATTATTATTAATGCCATCATCGTTGTTCTTGGGGTGGATCTGTGAGGCAATTAATCAAAGCAGCCAGAGTAAAGAAAATCCTGTAAAATGGAGAAAGCCGGTATTTGGCAGACTTTCCCAGCTTGTTTTCAGCTCAGTGTTCAGCTCAATTTTAGTGGTACCCACGGGGTTATTCATATTAGCTTTCTCTTTAGAGGATTGCCCCATGGATTCTGGCCTGTCTTTGCATTATATGTAGTCTATTCATTCCACAGAAATTTCTCTTGAGCCCTTACTCTATGCCAGGCACCTGCTAGACTCTGGAGATGTGGTTGTAAATAAATTAATCAATAAAATCCCTGCTGTCCTGGAGGGAGTTTATGTTTTAGTGTGTGTGTGGGGGGGGGGGGGGGGGGGGTGGTGTTGCAGGCATAAGGACAAAATAAATATGAAATAAATATGTAAATATAAATTTCCAGTAGTTGTGAGCACTAATATTAAAATGGTAGCGGGATACATTAGTTAGGGTGATCAGAGAATGTTCCCTGGAAAGGAAATAGCTGGATTAGAACCTGAACGATAAGAAGACATAGTAGGGCAGAGTAGAAGAGTGTTCCAGCCAAAGAGAACTACAGGTGCAAACGTCCTGAGGCAAGAAAAGTTTGGCAAGGTCTAAAACCAAACAAGAGTCCAGTGTGGTTGGAACCAAGTGAGCAAGAGCAAAGGTGGCACTTAATGGGGTGAGAGATATTGCAAGTAGTGCAGTCATATATAATCTCTCACACCCTGGTAAGGAGTTGAGACCTCCTTCTAAGGCAGCACTGTCCAATAAAGCTTTCTGTGATGATGATCTGCTCTGTTCAGTATGGTAGCCACTAAACATATGTGACTATTGGGCAATTGACATGTGGCTCATGCAACTGAGAAACCCAATTCTTAATTTATCTAAAATTATCTAAGTTGAATTTTAATTAGTTCACAGTTAAATTGGAATAGCTACATGTAACTATCAGCTACCATATTGGACAGTGCAGTTATAAATGACCCATATACCAGTGAGTGGTTTTGACCAATGGAATGGTATGCTTGGGTAATATTTTTCTTGATAATGGATTGTTTCTTTTGGGCAAGAGTGGAAGCAAAGGCCCATTTAGGAGGCTGGTATATCCTATTTACTTTTCCTAGCAGCTGAGTCCAATAGAAAGAAAGTTTTCCTTTATTCCCTCTTCTTTTCCTCTTCAGGTGCCATCAGCTCTTCTGGAATGATACGGGATCATGCCTGAGCAGATTCTTTAGGAAAATAGCTAGTCACAGGGAGTAGGCTTTGTGTTTTGATAGGCAGCTCCATCCCAGTGGTACTCAGGAAGAGATTCTTGACTCCCATAAACATATGGGCTATAGACCAAGCTAGTTAATGCCATCTGAACAATCACTGGGCAAATGGAACATGATTTCAGAGCAGAGAGCTGTTGGGAAACTGGGCAAGAGAAGGACAGTTTCACATTTAGGATTCCCCTTTCCTCCTGCAGGCAAAGCTCACATAATAAAACCTACAAATGTTAATGATAGTTGCCTTTTTTTTTTTTTTTTTGAGTACATATGAGCTATACCACTTATGTATATGGAACACATTGAATTTTGACCACCTCTCCCCCTATTAATGATAGATCCCTGAGAAATGTCAAGATATCAATATTTGTATTAAGACTCCTCGAGGTAAGGAGGGCATCATTGATTTGGGTACAGTGAAAAGAAGAAAGGACTGGCACTCCAGAGACCTTTTCTAAACCATTTAAAAAATTTTATTTATTCATTTGAGACAGAGCATGAGCAGGGGGAGAGGCAGAAACAGGCCCCCTGCTGAGCCAGGAGCTTCATGAGGGACTTGATCCCAGGACCCTGGGATCATGACCTGAGCCGAAGGTAGATGCTTAACTGACTGAGCCACCCAGGCACCCCCAGAGACCGTTTCTAGCCTCAGTTCTGTCACGGATTGGCTGTGTGGCCTTGGGAAAGGCTCTTCTTGTGACCAGGTGTTATTTGGAGGGGATTAATGAAGTATTCTCCAAGGCCCTTTCTGGATCCCGCAGCCTGTGGCATAAAAGTGTGCTTGCTTTTCTTTTCTTTTTTTTTTTTTTTAAGATTTTATTTACTTATTTGACAGACAGCGAGAGAGGGAACACAAGCAGGGGGAGTGGGAGAGGGAGAAGCAGGCTTCCCACCGAGCAGGGAGCCCCGACACGGGGCTCGATCCCAGGACCCCAGGATCATGACCCGAGCCAAAGGCAGATGCCTAATGACTGAGCCACCCAGGCGCCCCTGTGTTTGCTCTTCTGATCTTGCACAAGTGGCATTATTGAGAGTGGGGCTCAGGGAGGGATGAAGACATGGTGGAGGGTCTCCAGCATTGGCACCGTCAGGATTCTTGGGTGGCAAGCGACAGAAACCCATTCTGGCCATCCTGGAAAGCTGAAGTCTGAGGCCTCAGAAGGACAGGAACCAGGGAGTTCCAGGGTATCTAGAGAACGGCAGTGAAGACCTCTCTAGGTTGAGGCCTTGTAGTCACATGCTCATGATTCAAATTATGGGGAAAAAGTATATTATTTGGACAAGTTTGGACCACTCCTTGGCCAGGAGAGGGCAGGCCGCCTTTACTGATAATTTCTCAAAAATTAAATCCAATGGGAGAGAGGTAGTTCCCGGAAGGAAAATTGACACACTCTTGCTGACAGAAGGGGGAAAGAAAGCCAGGTTGGCAAAAGTGACCAGTATCTCCTAAAAACACAGATTATATTTTTGAAAATTAAGCATGTAATTGAACTGCCATATACACATCAACTGTGACAGCCCTAATTCTAAGGGAAAGGTGTCTATTAATCAGAATCCTCAATTCCTTGGTTTTTTTTTTTTTTTAGTTAGTGTGAAAAATATTCTGAACCTGGAACTCTTTCTGTCTACATCTGAATTATCTACATTTCTATCCATTTCTCTGTAGAGTATTTTGGGTTAGTACATGGTCAGATTCAAACTCTTGTACATTGTTAACCTACATGCATCATACTTCCATCCATCCATCCATCCATCCATCCATCCATCCATCCATCCAATAGATATTTGTTGAGTACCTGTTGTGGCCAAGCACTGTTGTTTAGGTGCTGTGAACACAAAATTGTGTAAGATACGATCCCAACTCCTACTAGGCATTTGAGGAGTTTTTGGTTAGGTATGGGTTGTTGTCCATGGGTGGGTGGGGAGACATTTAAGCTAACAAATGAATTGCCATGTCTACTGTGGTCAAAGTTATTCTGATCACATGAACTAAGTGGTGTGTGTGTGTGTGTGTGTGTGTGTGTTGGGGGGTATGGGGCTCAGAGACTAGAGCTATTAGCTCTGCCAGAGTAGTTGGGATTTATGGAAGTTGGGTGTTTAAGGGTGATTAGAAATATTTAGCTCACAGTGACCAGGGGAGGGCATTCAAGCAGTGATAACTGAGGAACACAGAGAGGACACTATGAATAGACCTGGCCTACTCAGGACTTGTTTCAATTTTAGATAAAATTTGTGGGTGAGGGGTGTGGCAGAAATGGGTGACACCCCAGATTTTTGATGAGACCCCTGGTCATCCTCGTGGGACTTGAAGTCATCCTCAGTGGCCTGGCTTATTAAGAAGGATAAGAGATTCCTTTGAGCAGCATTTTGGCAGTGAACGTTAAACCAATAGAAATTTCTAGTTAAACATGAATTCATCAGAGAATCTCATGATCCAGAGCATCCTGACTAACCAAAGTTTTACTGCGATTCTCAATTAGTCTCACTTGGCAACATGTTTGAGCCAACCATGAGTTGCCTTCTCCGCTGACTGCTCTAGGAAAAGAAACTCATTAATTTTTGAAGAGGACAGCCCTCTGGATTTTCTCCTGTCCTTTTGTGGTCATTGCCATGTGTGTATCATCTCTTGGCTTGAAAGCTTTGAGATTCTGCCTCCCCTGCTGATCATTCGCATTCTGCTACCGTCTTCACTGTATCACGGTGGTTTGGAAAGATGCTTTACTTCCTCCAAAATTCAGTTATCCTGTATGTGTGGACCAAAGATATTTTCTCCTATTCTCAGGATCTCTGAATCATTCTAAATGTGCCCAAATGTGGTGGTGGCTTTCCACAGCAAGGTGACTCGCAGCGGTTAAGTGACAAGTGCAAGTGAGTGGTATAGCGGGGGACAGTGAAACCCCGGGGCTGAGTCAGACCACCCGGGTTCTAGGCACCTGGCTTTGCCTGGAATGTCACCCTTGACAGAGAAAATGAAATAGCCTGGCAGAAATGGGGAGATGTATCAGGGACTGCGGAAGAGAATGGCTGATGGTAAGCCAGTGAGGACTTCTAGAAAGAGATGGAACCAAAGGAACGTGTAGGGTTGCTGAGTTTCTCTGGAGGAAGAGAACGTTATGAGCATGAAAGATGTGGAAAAACAAAGAATAGTGTGAGCAGAGACCATGTTGGATATTTTCGTGGGGATCGGGGCTTGGTAGGATGATTGCGTATTAGTCATGATGGCTTGGGTTATGCCGCGGTAATAAGCAATCCCAGCATTTCAGTGACTTAACACAAAAAGGCGTATTCCTCCTGCTTCAAGTCTGTGGCAGGTGGGCTCTGCTCCAGGTTGTACCCACTCAGGAACCCTGCTTCTTCCGGCCTCCATTCTCTGGGACGTTGCCAGTCTCCACTTTGGGGAGAAGCGGGTGCAGCATGTCATGCGGTGGTGGCCCCTATAGGCTTCCACTCACGTGTCACTGGCCCAAGCAAGCCACGTGTCTTTGCCTGACTCCAAGGGGGTTGTAAGGTGCAGTCCTACCCTGGAGGGAGGTATCAGTGTACAGAAGGAACGACTACTTACGGAATTATCAAATCGGTTTGGAATCCTTTAGTACCCTTTACATGGGGGGAAGATGTTAATTCTCCTTCGGGGGATCAGAGGTGCAGACCATCGTGCACATACTACCTACTAGGCACTGGCTCTGTGTTTTACATGCATTAAAAAATCGAGTCTTCACAACCTACCCTGTAAGCTAGATTTTTATTATGCCCATTTAATGTACAAACAAACCAAGGTGCTGAGAGGTTAATCTAAGTTTGCCTGAAGCTACCCATGTGGTGAGTTGTAGAGTCACGACTTGAACCCAGTTTCCTCTTGCATCAAAGCTCAGTCTCGGGGCGCCTCGGTGGCTCAGTCGGTTAAGCATCCGACTCTTGGTTTTGGCTCAGGTCACAATCTTGGGGTCCTGGGATCGAGCCCAGAGTTTGGCTCCATGCTCAGTGGGGTGTCTGCTTGAGGATTCTCTCCCTCTTCTTCTGTCCCTGCCCTCTCTAGAAAAAATAAATCTAAAAAAAAGAAAAAAAAAAAGCTCAATATCTGTCCAGTTGAAAAGGAGATGGAGCCCATATAGGAACACAGTGGCTCCCGTCCTCTCTGTGTGTGTGTGTGTGTGTGTGTGTGTGTGTGTGTGTGTGTGTGTGATGTTCCCACTGGATTGTGAGTTCTATGAAGGTAGTGGACATTTTTTATCTCATTGACTGTTGTGCTCTAAGTGCCTAGAGGAGTTTCTAGTACTTCCTCAACAAGTATCTGATGAATGAATGAGAAGGGGAAGACCATGGTGGGTTATCCTATAGCAGGCCCTGAGCATGTATGTGAAAGAAACAGCCCCTCCCCTTAGGGAACTCATCGTAGGGGAGGGAAGCATGTGGTGCTGTGGAGAACACAGGCCAGACTGGGGATTCAGGTAAGGCTTCCTGGGCTCCCTGAGCATAGTTGTAAAGAACGAGAGGGAGTTATTCACCTTATGTGAATAGGGTGGGGGTAGGGAGACAGCTTACAGTGGGGCTAGCTGGTGCAGAGACAGAGGGGAGAGAGAGAAAGACACAGAGAGAGAGAGAGAGAGAGAGAAAGAGAGGGAGAGCGCGAGCATGGATATGGGTCAATGACACATGGGATGGGATGCTGTTCTCCAGGTAAAAAAATGGAAGTCCGATTTTGGCCCACATCTAGATCATACTTTCATTAACCAAAATGGTACCGCTGATTTGGTATAGGATAATCGGACTGCTCACTGTTTATTCTGGAAGAAACAAGCCCGACTTCTGTTCCCCCTTGGGAAGGATTTTCATAAATGCAGCCCTGTTTCATCAAATTATGATTGCTGATTTATATAAAGGAGGAGGAGCACTGTGTAACCCAAGGAGTCAATTTTGATTGTAACTGACGTCTGAGTATGATTTGAAGGACTCAGAATTTAATTATGCTCCATGTAGATGGTAAATAATTTGAAATGTTAGGCAGTGAGTGTGTTTTCAAACCCCAGACCAAATGCCAGAGATGCAAATTGCCACCTCCATAAAACTCCCATAAAGAACAATTAAGAACAACAGTATTTGTTTCCAGAGTAATCTGTTTAATATCTAATGGGAATGACGTTATAAATAGCCCCAAACGAGTGCAGCTCCCTTGGGTGGGGTGGGGGGCAATTTGAGATCATTGTACACACTGTTTGGTTTCTATGCATAAGGAGGTGAGATGTTTACTTTTAACTTCATTTTCTTCCTGTTGCAATGTAACAGAACCAGTAGGAGAACCCTCCCCTTAGAAAAATTAATAATAGTAAAAGAAGATGGGTTGAGGGTTGGCTGGAGAATGGATAGAACAATAGATTGTGTGAAAGAAAATATATCCAAGTATTAATTGTAGAATCTATGCGGTGAGTATGTAGGTCTTCACCATATGGTTCTTTCCAATTTTCTGTGTCTTGGAAAGTTAGCATAATAAAATGTCGGGGGAATGAAAGAGCCAGACACAGTCTCTTCAAAGGAGGGGACGCTTTCTGATCTATTTTGGGGCTTCCAGGACCTGGTTACCAACCTTGATTCCTCTCCCCTCTTGGGGTTTCCATATGTCCTCAGCCCCCAGGGTCCTGTGGATTCTGCATTGCATTAAATCTTCAGGTGTTACCCTCTCCTGTCCTGTTGCCATGTGTCCTGTCTCCATCCGTCCTTGCTTGGGTTACACAACCACACCCTCTTTGCTGGTCTTTCTCTGATCCCTCTCCGGTCCTTCACGCTACTGCCAATGTAGTTCTCTATTCATCCATTAAGCACCCTTTGAGTATCTGGTCTATGCAAGACACATCTGGTACGCGCCAGGCACACAACACCGGACTGATCATACTCCTTGGTGTATAGCACACTCTCTGTTCCATGCAGGACTTGCTTTTGTGTAATTATGTCTAATGGTTACAGTTGATTATTTTTGATAATGTAATAAGCACCTGTGAACTCATGCCCCAGATGAAAGTAGAAAATTGACAATACTGTGCATCTAACCATACAGCTCCCTACCAGCCCACTCCCCTGTCTTGCTCCCTCCAAGCCCACTGCTGTTCTTTGTCCTCGCCCATTACTTGCTTGCTTTCCTTCTGATACATTTATTGCTTCTATTTATATTCCCAAATGTTTGTATTTTTATTTTGGCCGCTGTTCATTTCATAAAATGTGTATCATGTGATTTATAATCTTTTGGGTCTTCCCTTTCATCCCTGACTTAAGGTTTCATCCTTAATATTGCATGTTGCTGTAGCTCATCGGTTTTGACTGCTGTTTATCTGTTTTAATTTATTTCAGTCTTTCTCACTTTAAAGGTTTTAATCCTTGCTTTCTTTTCAAAAATGGATCTCTCTCCCCTTCTTGTAAGATGAGAACTTCACACACTTTCCCATCCCTCTGTCTCTTCCCTCTTTACCCCTACACCTACTACTGACTTGATCTGGACTGATGCCTCTCACATTTTAATATGTATTCAAATCACCTGGGGACCTTATTCAAATGCAGAGTCTGTTTCAGTAGGTTGTGGTTGGGGCCTCAATCCCTGCATTTTTAACAAGCCCAGGGGATGCTGATGCCCCCTGGTCCAGGGATCACACTTTGAGTAGGATCTGGAGGTTTTTAATTCTGTGTTTTTATGGATATAATTTCTCCTTTTATCTGGTCTTAGCTATTCTTTTTTTTTTTTTTAAAGATTTTATTTATTTGACAGAGAAAGACACAGTGAGAGAGGGAACACAAACGGGGAGTGGGAGAGGGAGAAGCAGACTCCCTGCCGAGCAGGGAGCCTGATGCGGGACTCGATCCAGGGACTCCAGGATCATGACCTGAGCCGAAGGCAGTCGCTTAACCAACCGAGCCACCCAGGCGCCCCTGGTCTTAGCTATTCTTTAAAGACCACATCAAGGCATTTGATCAGCTACCTCTGTGTATCTGGTACCATCTCCTGGATCTGTCTTCCCTCTTATTTAGGTAATTCATCCCAAATTGTTTTCAATGTGGGGCTTTGTGTGACAGATCTTTGAGGTCTTCTATGCCTGACAATATTTTTATCATACCTTCATGTTCAGATGACAGCTTAATTGGCTATAACGTTTTAATTTCTATGTTTTTTTTTCCCATTTAATTCCTTGAAAGTACTACTTTGTATATTCTTGCATACAGCATTGCTGATGAAAAATCCTGGTGTCAGTCTGATTGTTTCTTTACAGAAATGTGATCTCTTTCTCCTTGGAAGCTTTTAGAATTTCCTCTTTGATTTCACCTTAACTTGTACTAGAAGGTGTCTACAGACATGTTTTTCCTCATTTCTCCTGTTAGGACCTTTGTTAAGAAAAACTCTGAGAATGTTGTAGGCAATATTTCTTCGGATACTTACTCTTCTCTACTTTTATTTCTCTCTCTTTCTGGGAATCTTACTTTGATGTCAGCGTTTCTTCTCTATCCTCCGTATCACTTGACTTTAAAAAAAAAAACTTCTTCTTTCTTGAAGATTCCCTCCATCTTGTCTTCCGGTGGATTCATTCATTCTTCAGCTGTGTGTTCTATGTACATTTATCCATCCCCTGTGTTCTTGATCTCAACCATGACATTTTTCATGTCTGACATTTCAACGTGGTTCTTTCACCTATTTTCTTGATCCTATTTTATATCTCTAATGTTTTCTTTGATCTCTTTAATATGTTTTGTGAAAGACTAAGTTCTGACTGCTCAAATATTTTTGCTTCTGTTCGAACCTGTAACCCAGGGTGTTCCTTTTCTTTTGAAATGGTTGTACTCCTCAATGTCCTGTTATTTGGGGTTGTGAGCTTGCTTTACCCTGAAGGTATTGGGTTACTGTGATGAGCAGTGTGGATGGGCGAAGGCCAGACCCCAGTGTCAGCTCCAGTGAGCTCAGAGGGAAGGCGGGTTGATGCCCTAGGATGGAGAATCCCAGATGCCAGAAACCCACAGCCAATCACTGCTCACCATTCAAAACAGACTTTCAGGCATCACTCTGCCCTCAAGGGCAGCAACATAGGAGGAGACACTTTTGGGGGTGTGAAGAGAGAGAGGTCCTCACCTCTCTCTGAGGTCAACTTCTCTTAGGTCACTTAGTCTCCACCTGCTTTTCTCAGCACGTCACAAACACATGGCCTTCTTGCCTTGATTTTACCCCTGACAGCATCAGGACTGGAGGTCTGAGTTGGGCAATAGGGCCGGGGCTGTTTCCTCCAGGGCAATGGCCAAGGAGCACCAAGGGCCAACTTGCCATGCTGGGCAACTTCTGCCTCAAATCCCAGTCATTTCTCACTCACCCCTGTCCAAAATCTTTAGCTACTCTAGCAGCTCTTGCTGGGTCCTCTGCTTTTTTCTCTGGTTCCTCCAGGGTGGACTATGGGGGAAGGCTCTAGCAGCCAGGCTAGCTCAGCATATCGATCAGAATGGAATTGCCAATCTTGATTTCCAATCTGCTGTATCTCTGTTATGACATAAATTGTCCCCCCCCCCAATTCATATATTTACGTCCTGACTCCCAGTACCTCACAGTATGATTATATTTGGGAATAGAGTCTTTAGAGGGCTAATTGTGTTAAAGTGGACCATTTGGGTGGGCTCTGATCCAGTGCGACTGGTGTCCTTATACGAAGAGGAGATTAGGACACAGAAAGAGGGAGGGCCAGATGGGGATAGAGGGAGAAGACTGCCATCTACAAGCCAAAGAGAGAGTCTCAGAAGAAACCAACCCTGCTGACACCTTGATCTTAGACTTCCAGCCCACAGGTTGGAGAGAGAATAAATTTCTGTTGTATAAACTGCCCAGTTTTTGGTACTTTCCTAAGGCGGCCCCAGCCAACGGTCTGTTGCTAATGGGACTCTATGCAGACCACCCCTCTCAACACCTCTCAGAACTTCTCTCCACCTTCCGAACCGCACTGATGCTTGTTGATTGATAACTGCATGCCAGGCACTGTTCTAACTGCTTCACACCTATCAACTCACTATCCTTATGGAGCTCTGAGGAGATAGTTATCATTATTCCCATTTTGCAGATGGGAAAACTGAGGTACAGAGAGGTCGTGGAACTCTGGTCAGAGTCACACAGCCAGTTTGAGTTGGAGCTGGCATTAAATCTGCCTCTAGAACCCACTGTGTAACTGTTAGATATGGCTGTCTAATAGGGTGGCCGCTAGCCATTTACCTTTAAATTAATGAAAATAAAGTAAAAATAAAAATTAATTAAGTTAAAGTAAAAAGCTGTGAGACCTTGAGAAATTTCCTTGACTCTTGGAGCCTCAGGTTCTCCATCTGAAAAATGGGGATGTTTGTCCTTCAGAGCATGTCTGTGCGGGTTATCTGTGAGATAATGCAAGTAAAGCGTTCAACACAGGGCCTGACACATAGTTGGGCCTCAATAAACACTGTTTGTTTTTATGGTATCAGAGAGGAGAAAGTGCTTTCAATTTTTAACTTTCTGGTTATTTACCCCGTTGAGCTCTGTTCTCTACCCCCAGTTCTTCCAATTAAAATCCCCTTTAACTCAAGCCAGGCTGAGTGGGCTTCTGTTTCTTGTAACCAAATGGTACATGATTAAGATAATGAGTACTTGTTGGCTCTTGGCATTGGCTCCTGTTCATGACTCCCATATTGGCATCCGTTCTACTCGGCTGTTGGTATTGTTTATTTAAATACTTGGTAGGTAACATTGATTTTGAAGCTCAAGACCATCCTGAACTCCCCATATGGGTTCTGGCATTCATGTGGTCCCAGTGTTCCCAGCCCAGAGCCGCTGGCCTTCTTACCAATTTGCCCTTGTCGCTCCATCGCCAATACACTGATTCTGTTTGCTTTAAGCTTCCTCAATATCAAAGCCTCAAGCATCAAGGAAATGAGCAGAGGTACCAAGCGGCAGAAAGATATGAAAGGCACATTCAATATCTACCATGGTGAAAATTGGAGCCCCTGTAATGTATTCAATTATTTTCCTTGTAGAAGGATTTCATATTAAATCTTAGCAGCCTTTTATTTTGCCCCCAAATATGAGCTCAGTTTGCTGAAGTCCTGTGAACAGTCAAATTCTCTTACTGATACATGTATGAATAAAGCTGAAGATCCAGAGGCAAGTTACTCAATTATGTCTTTCTCTCTCTAGAGGTGTAAAATGGGATGCTTTCCTTAGATCAGAGGCATGCTCTGGTAATCGGCTCTTGGAAATGGTCTTCAAGATGATCTTTAGAATATCAGGGATGGAGATTTTTTTTTCCATCAGGCAGTAGAGAAATTGGTTCTTGGAGTTTAAAGCCTAGGGTTTGGGAAAGTGCTGCTGGGCTTGGATAAGAATGATCGGGGCCAGTGTATTGTCCACGTCTCCTGCCATTCCTTGGGCATGCTTCCTTGGGCTCTCCTTCTCATGGTCTGCTCCTGCAACTCTTCTCTGAAGGACTCCTTTGGGTGACTGGAGCCTCTCTCTCTGGGAGTCTGCATGCCCCTGGTGCCTAGTGGTGCAGGCATATGGAGCCCAGTTCTCTTGCCTTGTGTTGGGACTCACTGGGAGGTCTCATGTTCATATCAGAGCTACAAATAGGATCAGGCTAAGGCTGGCATATTCCCTGAAATTGCCCCTTGCTCAGCCTCTTCCCCTTCCTTGTCCTGATTCCCCCGCCCCCTCTTACCAGTGTTTCTTGTAAGCATTTTCTAGATAACGTGTTGCACATTGCCTGAATTGCACATGAATCCTCATCTCAGGGTCTGCTTCCGGACCATGTTTGCACTAAAAGGAAGTAGTGTTGGGCAGGGATAACTCTAGAGTCTGGTGGGCGTGAAATGGTGGTATCTCCGTCTGTTTCCACTCGCTGGTTGTGAAAACTTCTCTGAGTCTTTTAAAAACTTTCCTAGCCTTAGTGTGCTCATCCGTAAAATGGGAAGAATATGACCACCTTGCAAAGTGTTGTGAGGTTGGACACATGATCTGCATGATTCCTGGCCCATTGTGGGCATTCTTTAAGTTTTAGCTCTTATTGCTATTTGTGATTGAAGGGAGCGAGACTAGAGGCTAGGAGTTCATTCAGAAATGAATGACTGGAGAGGGGTAATGTCGAGCACCTGAGCAGGTACCCCTTGCTACCATATATACCATAGTCATCATTTATATGTGTTCCCTCCCCGTCTAAGGGCTTGGGCTGACGTTTACCTGGTGTCATGGACAACGTTGGCACTCCATCCAGATCCGCCAATTTTTCTTTTGACACTTAAAATGCTGGATTTTATTAAAATATGTTTTTGTATTGCTATTGTTATTTTTAAAGTTATTATTATTATTATTATTATTATTATTTACCATTTTCATGGTCTCCAGCCTTCGATTTTCCTGCACTTTTGTATCCAACAGCCAGCACAGTGGCTCTTGTTCAGAGGACTTTCCGGGCTGCTCCCAGAGCTGCTTTGCCTGCATGCAAAGAGCCAAAAATGCCTAACAGTTTGCATCCTCCTCCTAGGACAGTCCTTAACTAATGACTGCCGGGTGCTGGAATTGAAAGCCCAGCTCTCTTGCCCTAGGTCGGGCCATCATATGGGGCTGATTTATACTCCAGACCCCGCCCCCCTTCCTTTCTTTGTTCTGCTTCATTTGCTTCCTTGCTGGTTTGTTGTTTGTGGTTGTGTATGTCCGTTTGTTCGTTTTTGTCTTTCTCTGGGAGCAGTTTCTTAATAAGTCACCCACAGTGCAGATCCTCATCTCAGACTCTACTTTTAGGGAACCCGGTCAAGGACAGCTGGTATACACCAGTATGCCTATAGTGGGTATTAAAGTATTGAAATTCTTCCCTGCTGATTGGGAAATAGCCATTGTCCTAGCGCCCCCCTAAGTGTCCACCTGCCACCCTGACCCTTCCCTCGGATCCTCTAACCTTCCCAAGGTTTTTAATGAAAAGGGTAACAGGAGAGACTTCCAGAACCTTCTCCAGCGCTATCTATGGTCAGTATCCATTCTGATTGTTCAGTAGATGCGCTGTCAGGGTTATTAAATACTTTGTCTCCCCCGGCATCTAGGAGGCACACATGGGGTTACTCAGAAGTGTGTGTGTGTGTGTGTGTGTGTGTGTAAGTGTGTGAGAGTGGCAGGCAGGCTGGCCCAGATTTATCATTTTGTGGTGGCATTTCTCCCAGACATCACAGTGCCTCCCTTGTTTAACAAAACCCTCAAGCACTTCTGTCTGCCCAAAGGTCCAAACTCATGCCAGGGAAAGGAAGAATTGACTTCTGTTGGAAGCCAGCAAGAGACCATGAGTCCATTCAGCTTGAGGCTCACCCAGAGTGACCCGAGGGGGCTTTGGGGCAAGCAGGTGTGCTGGTGGCATAGTAACAGGGAAGACACCTGTCACCTGTCTGCTGTGTCTGGGGAGGCCAGCAGAGAGTGTGCTCGGGTGTACAGCCCCTGTTCATCTCCAGACAGTCCTGCCTTGCCCATAGTTCTTTGCTCACCGCCCTGTCCTGGTCGTGTCAAAGGGCTAGCTTTCTCCCTTCCTCCCTCCCTCCCTATCCCCTCCCTCTCTCCTTTCCATTCCCCCTTTCCTTTCCTCCCTCCCTCCCTCCCTCCTCCTTCCCTCCTCCTTCCCTCCCTCCCTCCCTCCCTCCTTCTTTTGTTTGTGTATTTGTGTGTTGGGGGGGAGATGGGGAAAGTGGGTTATCATTTTTAGAAGCAATTTAGAGTTTCCTTTCCATGTAGTAGATGGATGAATTACTCCTTACAACTGAGAGTCTTTTATGTTTTTAGGGAGGTGGTAGAAATAATGAAAGTATATATTGTGATTCCTGAGCAAGTTTACTCCAGATCTGTGTGGGGGGAGGGCGCATTCAGATATGGTGAGATCATGAGCCCTGAGGTCTGCCCAGACTGGATATTAGAGGGGATGCCTAACTCCCGCTGGGAGGATCTCACTCCTCTGCAGGTCAGGGAATCAGACTGTCTTCCCAGGATCCCTACATCTAGTCACCCAGATTTTAACAGTGGTAGCAGCTCCCATTTATGAAACACTAACTGTGTGTCAGGCACGGTTCTAAGGGTTTCCCCTTATTTTGTCCTGCCAAGAATCCCATGAGGGAGAAAGCACACTGTTATTATCCCCATGTTCCAGAGGAAATACTGAGCCTTTAGAGAAGTGAAGCCACCTGTCCAGGTTTTCACTTGGCTGACAAGATGTGGAGTTAAAGCCAGGGAGTGTGGCTCCAGGACCTGAGCACTAACCGTGATCCAATATGGTTATTCTTCTGCTGAATCGATGTTACTGCCCTCGACAGAAGTGTATCTGTGTCTTCCATATCTGTGTTCTCTGCTGGACTCTGAGCAGCCTGAGGCCAAGGCGCTTTTTGTTGATCATCTCAGTATCCCCAGCATGTCCCCAGGACCCAACACAGGTCAATGAGTGACAAAAGGAAGGGAGAATTGTGGGCAGAAACAGTGTGATGATGAGCCCCAGAACATTTGATGGGGCTGAAGAGTTGCTGCCTCTCATTCTTTGTGCACCTGCCCACTGACCTACCCCACGTTAGAAGTTTCACAAGGCCTCATTCCACTTGGAGGAACGTTCTAGGTCTATGTTTGGAGTAACTTAAAAAAAATGAGAGCTGCCATTTCAGTGAGTACTTGCTAGGTGCTACCCGTTTACAATGGGTTTACCCATTGTAAACTTCAATGCTAAAGTTTACACAGCGTAGATTCTGTGGTCTGCCTCTTGTAGATGCAGAATTGAAGGGTTATTAGATCCACAAAGTCAGTGACTTGGTCACAGTTATAGGAGCTAGTACAGAGTGGGCCCAGGATTCATCTCTAGGTGGTGGGGCTCCAGCTGTCCTATTCTTATGCACTAAGCTATTCTACTTGTCTAAATACGTCAATAGTCAGAGACCCAAAGAGGAAAAGGAACTTGCAAGATCTTGAAGCCAAGTGTCCATATTCTTTCAGGACCTTCCCCATGGCAATGGCCACAGTCCTCTTAGATTCTCCCCCAGTCACCTGGGACTCCTGACTCTCCAGGCTCTTGTCTCAAAGGACCACCACGTGTACAGTAACATCTGCAGACTTGACTCCCATGCCTCTTTGGAAGGCCTTTGCTTGGCAGTTTAAATTGTCAGGTCAACTCTTCATGGCTGTTGACATCTTCATACTCTTGCCTTGAAGATCGCTCACTATTCCATCCCCTTGAAGTAACGTCTTCCCCCAGGCCGGGTGGATCTTTCATCCCTGTCTTCACTCTGCCACTAAGAATTCTACTCTATGCCAGATCCCTCCAACCACCAGCGGCCACTCAGTTGTCAGACAGCATCTCTCCCTGGAGAAATCAGACGAGCCCCTCCTGGCTTGGGGCTGTGTATTTGTTTTCTTTTGAAGAAAAAGATTTTCATTAAAATGTAGTTCCTGTTCATGAGAACAAACCGTTATTTGGATACTTAGGACCTGCCAAGCACCTTGCTGGGCCTTTATATGCATGATCTCATTCGTTCTTTGCAGTAGGCATGCGGTTATCCCGTGTTGTAGATGAAGTCACAGTGACTCGGAACTCAAGAAGTAAGCAAGAGGAAGAGCTAGAAAGGGGCAGTGCTGGGATTTAAAGCCAGGCTTTTCACACTAGAAAGCCATTCTCGGAGCTTTTAGAACCTAGAGCTGTTTTGAAAAAAAGACATGAAAACTGCTTTTTCATCCTACTACCTGGAGATCATTGTGATGGGCATTTGCGTTAGTTCTACTTAGTCTTAGTTTTTCTAAGAATACATGGCTAATTCATTTTCTTTTTTTCCACTTTGTCCTCCCACCTGTCATTTTTATTATAATTAGGTTTCCATGTCATTAAATACTTCTTAAAAGCAACAGTTTAAATGTCTACATCATATTCCATCATATGAAGAGGGCATAAAGTATTTGACCCTTTTGTTATACTTGGACAGGCAGGTGGTTTAAAAGGGGTTGTTCTTTTTTCTTTTTTTCCTTTTCCGTAAGTAGGCTCCTTGCCCAGCGTGGAGCCCAGTGTGGGGCCTGAACTCACGACCCTGAGATCAAGACCTGAGCTAAGATCAAGAGTTGGGTGCTTAATTGACTGTGCCACCCAGATGCCCCTAAAAGTCAGTGGTTCTCAATGGGGATTTTGCAGCCCAGGGAACATTTAGCAATGTCTTGAGACAATTTTGATTGTTATAACTGGTGGTGGGTAGGGGGGGTGGGTGTGTCCTTGACCTCTAGTAGGTAGAGGCCAGGGATGCTGCTAAGCATCCTACAATGCACAGGACAGCCCAGCAGCAGAGAATTATTTGACCCCAAATGTCAGGAGTGCTGTGCATGACTCACCTTGATCTTAGACGATCCTTATGGTGGACATCCTGTCTGTTCAACCAAGTACGTTTGACAGAGCTTCTATGGTTGATTTCCAGAAAGGGAATTGCTGAGTCAGAGATTACCACCTCTTTGAAGGCTCTTGAAACACAATATCAAATTGTTATCCAGAAATGCAGAAATATCATTCTTCCAACACCTGTACCTATTACCACCATGCTCCAGCTAGCGTGGAAAATTATGATGTGATAACCCTTTGTTAATTTGAAACAAAGAAATGCTCCCCTGTTGTTTTAATTTGCATTTTCTTTGATTATTAAGGAGTTGAGTACCTTTTCATATGCTTCTTAGTTGTTCGTATTTCTTCTCCTGTGAATTATCAGCTCCTGTCCTTTGCCCGTTTTTTTTTTCTACTGAAGTTTTAGGGGTTTTAATTGATTGGTGGGGAAGTGTTCCTTTTCAAACCTTTTTTGGATTTCAAAGGCAACTCAGAACATACATTTTTGACTTATTATGCATAACTTATTAAATATTGTTTTGTAAGAGACCTCTAGTAGGATGATTATGGGTTTTGTGGAGCCTTTCCCCTGTCAGATAGAGAGAAGTCATTGAAAGTTGACAATATTCTTTGAAGATGAAAACATCTTTGCCTGGGTGTAAACTTACGTCCTGTTGAACTGAGGAGAAGGAGATGAAAGTGACTGAAGTTTCAAGTGTGAATTGAAAACAGAACCAGGACATTTAAGCATGTTCTCAGACTGACAGAGACCTAGTCTCAGGCTCAGAAGAAAAGTTCTTGTAATTGTGGAATAATTACTCAATTAATGTCACTCTGTTCCTCACTCTATCAGAGTGGCCTGGAGGAGAGGAAGGTAAGCTGTGTCTGTCTTCTGCTCAGAGGTGTTCAGAACAGCACCCACCTTGTATCCCTGGGAGCACCTGAGATTATATAGGTGGACATTGATGGACCCTTTTAATAGTTACACATTTATTTTAATGTACTCTAGGAAAAATATCTCTCATTACCTCATTGATCCCATGAGTGCATGGATATCTGCTCAGGATAGGGGTAAAGTAGTATAATTAAGTAAAAAAGGAGTGTCTGACACATATTAGGTGCTCAACAAATATTTGTTGGATAAATAAAAAATATTAAGTGGGTAAGGCCCCTGGGTGGTTCAGTTGGTTAAGCGTCTGACTCTTGGTTTTGGCTCAGGTCATGATCTAATGGGTGGTGAGATCAAGCCCCGCACTGGGCTCTGTGCTCAGCGTGGAGTCTGCTTGAGGATTCTGTCCTTCTGCCCCTCCCTCTCCCTCAAAATAAATAAATAAATCTTTAAAAAAATTAAGTCTGTAATATTATGGGCGGTATGTAGATGCTTTACAGTAAATACTGCGAAGGTGGTAGAAGAATAGAAAGTTTGAGAAATAGTGCTACTAACATCCTTGACTTCAGACAAGAAAACCAAGTCTCACAGAAGGGAAGAATTTGCCCAAGGTCTCATGGTAGGACTCGGAATCGGGTCCTGTATTCTGTCTCGGAGACCAGTGCGATTTCAGCCGTAATGAAAGGTTGTTTCTAGCAATGTTAACATGGCGTTTACTTCTTCCCTGTTGTAACTGTGGTATCAACAGATGTTACGTGTCTTTTTTGCTCTGGGACATGACAGGTGGTGTCTTGGTGTCTTGCATTTTGCAAAGGGCATGCTTTCCAGGGGCAGTAAACATTTACTGAATGCACGCCATGTACGAGGCAAAGCTGAGCACTTGACACGCTATAGCTCTGCTTCTCCCCACACCCCTCTGTGACGTAGCTGGTAGTATTATCCTCCCACTTCACAACTGGGAAAACGGAAGCACAGAAAGATTACGTCACACTTCTTGGTCATCTTGTCTGTGTAATCCACATGGCCCTGAGGCACACACTGCCAGCGACATTTTCCTTGTCTTAGATTCTTAAAGAATTCATATTCTCTGTGTATATTTACATCTCTAAAAGACATTACGTGTTTTATGGTAGGGATTGGGTGGAGGGGAGAATGGGCTAGCCTCCGTCCCTCCGTGAGGAGCCCCCTGTGCCTACCCACAGGTGCGTTTTTTGCAGGAGGAAGGAGTTGACTTCCTCCTTGTCTTTGAGGCTGAGTTAGTTAGCAAAGAACAGGGTCATGACAGGGTGTCTCTGGTCCCAAGAAGTCACTTTAGGTTTCCTCTAGAGGAAGCAATGCACAAAGCACGATAGTTAATTGTGTGGACTCTGGAAATAGACACAACTGGATTTGTTCCTGGGTCTGATTTTTCCTAGTGATAGGACTTGAGGCACATGTCTCTGCCTATCTGAGCTTCAGTTTCCTTGGATTAAGATACTGAGATCTGGCATGGTGATGAGATAAAACAGCATGCTCAATAAGAGATAGTTTATATTCATTCAACAACTAATTATCAAGCATCTACTATGTGCCCTGTGTCCATCACTACTGACTTGGTGGTGAGCGACCCAGATACAGCCTCTGCCCACATGGAGTTTACCATGTAGCAGAGGGGCGGACATCAAGCTGATAATTAACCCCGCTTTTAATTTTTCAACTTTCAATAATTCCAACTTGTAACAAATGTAGGGTTATTCAAGGAACTAGTATGAAGAGCCTATTTAGCCCAGGCAATCCCTTGCCTTTCTGAGCAAGCGATGTTACGCCGAGATCTCCAAGGTGAATAGGAGGAAGCTCAGAATGCAAGGAGAATGGGGAGGGGGTTCCAGGTGGAGGGAATGGCATCTGGAATGGCATCCACGTCGAGGGAGCGACCGGGACACAGAAAAGAGGTTGGCGAGGTAGGGGGGCCTGAGGGAAGGCCAATGTGGCTGCAGCATGAGTGAGGGTGTAAGGGGGAGGAAATGAAGCCATGTATCCCAGGCTAAAAATATCCCAGGGCTAGAGAGGCAGTGGGGGCCCTAGAGGTCAGGAGAGGGAATTTGGAGTTTTCCTGAATGCATTGGGAAACCATTGGAGCATTCAACATGAGCTGATCAACCCTGTAAACAGAACATGCTGGTTTCTTATGGAAAACAGATTGGAGGGGCCATGGAAGGCAGGGAGATAGTTGGAAGGCTGTGTGACACCCAGTTGAGAGATGGCAGTGACTTGGACCAGGGTGGGGGCAATGGTCATGGAAAGAAATAGATGGATTCAGGATAGATTTTTGGAGGTCATGGAGGCAAATTTTCACTTTCCCCCCTGCCATTGGAAGAAGGTACTTCCCCGCTCCACTGATGATGGGCTTGGCTGGGTGACATGCTTCGGTGAATGGAATATGGGCAGAACTGACAGTATGGTCTGAGAAGAGGCTCTATGAGGACTTGTATGTGTCTACCAGGCTCTTGTGTTCTCTTCATTTGCTATGAGATTGTCAAGCCTGTCAAGTCCCCTGGAATGAGGGGACACATGGTATAAACTTGCACTTGACCTGCATCTTGAGAATAAGCCCAGCAGAATAAGGCAGAGTTCCATTTGACTCACTGTGGTCAATCACTAAGATTTTGGAGTTGTTACCCTTACAGAGGTAGAACGGGTATGATCAGTAGACCATGGTCAAGGATGTGATGTCATGGGTGAGGAAAACAAAGGTGTCAAGGATGATGCCCACATTTTTGGTATAGGCAGCTGGTTGGATGATGGTACTATTTACTATGAGTATCAAGGGTTCAGTTTTGTTACTGTTAACTTGAGATAACTGTAAGGTGCCAAGTAGAGATATCAAGTCTACAGGTGGATGTACATGTCTTGGGCTCACAAGAGAGTTCTGGGTTAGAGGTAGACTTTTTTTTTTTGTCTTTTCCTACCAGCACCTAAACAAGGCTCAAAGTCATAGGAGTGGATAAGATCATTTGGGCCAGTGTTTCTTGAACCTTGGTGTGTGCCCAAATCTCTTGAGGATGCTTGCTGAGAAAGCAGGTGTCTTGGCCACACACAGGAAATTCCAACTCATTAGGCATTGGATAGGATCCAGGTTGTTGAATTTTAAAGAAATCTCCCCAGGTGATTCTTTGCTAGGGGATCTGTAGACCATACTTTGAGAAACACTGGCCTGAGGAGGGATATCTCAAATCTAAAAAGGAGTGTGTTTCAAATGTTTATCTGGCATTCAGCCCAGCAAAAACAGTGTGCTCGGTTTCTGAATTTAATCCTGCTCTTTACTGCTTCTTCACTTGCCTTCCACCTTCCCACCATCAGAGCCCCTAAGCCTCAGAGGATTTCTCAGAGTAATCATATGGAAGAAGGGCTTGAAGAGAAGATGTTTGCATTCATTTCTGTTTATTTATTTACAGAGAAAAGTCTACCATTAGATGATCTAATAAGCATTTTAAGTAGACAGGTTTATCATGTTTATTCATTTAAATGATGCCTTTGCTGAGCTGCTTGAGGTTGGGATCTGCGTCCTACAGCCTTGTAATACCTGCCTTACCAATGGCTGTCCTGCACGTGCATCACCATTCAAGGGATGGATAGACAAGCAGGAAGCAGGACCCACAGCACTCATGGTGCTTCTTGATTGGAGTCTGGTGTTCATGTCTCTGGTAATGCCAATTGCATAATTCCCTGGAAATTTCAGGAAGGTGTAAGTAAAATCTCCCGACTCTCAGAAGACAGATGGCTACAATTCCTAAATGTACTCAGGACACAAAGGGATAATGCATAGCATACCTGCCTCTTATTTGTTGCCAAGAACACAGAGAATTTTTGATTAAATCCTGAAACCAAAAGTTGCAAACTGGTGACCTAGAAGGCTGGATTTGTCTGGCAGATATATATTTGATTTGGGCCACACCGTGGTTTTTAAATCAATTTAATTCCCAGCACTGAAAAACTGGGAAGCTGCATATAAAATCCAGATTTTTGGCTCTCTTGAAAAAATTCAGATCTGGCAGTGCTGAGCACGTTTTCCCACATAGCAACAATCCGTTGGAGGTGAGTGTAGCAGCTGTCCCCTTTTAATGGGGTTGTGTTCACCAGTTGCCTCAAGCCCCGCCACACCCTCCTGAGCTTGATACTCTGGTGGAGTGCTAGTTACCGTTTGTCATCTCTTCCAGGCCTATTTGACTTGCTTCTGTTACCTGCATGGCACCCAGGGCTGCTGCATTCCACACTTCCAGGGATGCCATTCACATCATAGTCTGGACTTGCGCAGTGTGCACTGTGCAGCTGTCCTCAGCCCTGCTAGTTCCCTTGGATTAGTGGTTCTCAATCTGGGATCCATGAGCCCTAAGGATCTTTCGATGTGTCTCAGGGTAGAAGGGGAGGCCCTGAAGGTGGGGCCTTCGAAGGATCCTCTGTGGCTTATCTCTACCTCAAACAGAAAAACTTCCTTTGGGTCTGTTATTTTGGAATGCTGAATAATATTTTCATTTTGAAAAAAAAAAAAAGTTTCATGGCTAAGAAAATTTGAAAAAGATGACTGCCAAAATTAGCTTTATATAAGGCACCCAGTGCTGAGTTCTCTGGGGATAATACCACTCAGCATGCATGTAATTGGCTTCTGTAGCCCCCCAACTGCCAAATCCTTAGCCTGGAATTTGTTTTAATCAGTATAATTTACATACGGTGAGCTGCACATAGCTTAAGTGAATAATTCAATGAGTTCTGACAGATGCATTTACTCATGTAACCAACTCCCCAATCAAGATGAGGAACCTGTCCATCACCCCCCAAAATTCCTCATGCCCCTTCTCAATCTGCCCATCCCTTAGAGGAAACCACGGTTCTGATTTCTTTCACCATAGACTAGTTTTGTATGATCCTGAATATCGAGTAAATGGAATCATAGCTTATGCTGTCCTTCGTGTTTGTTCCTCTAGCTGGCCAATCCTTGAGGCCCATTGACCAAGGGTCAGAAGGTCTTTCTGCTATTCCTTGAGTTTCCTCCCCATTCACGAGATCACCAGGGAGGAGGTATTTACCTAAGCCTTTGGTTCTGAATCTTGACTGCACAAAGAATCTCCTCTAGAATATTTAACATTGCAATGCCCCCACAAACGTAAGAGAGAAAATAAATCAGAACAGTGTTTGATTCTGGAGAGAGGAGGTGTAGATTGACTGAGGAGTGGTATAAAGCAACTTTCTGGGCTGATGGTAGTGTTCCATATCTTGATAGAGATTGGGAATATGCATTGCAATAGGCAGTGTTAAACCCATAAAATGGTATACTTCAAATTTGTGTGTTACATTCTAAATAGATTTACCTCAAAAGATAAAAGCATAAATAGATATTGAACTTCAGTTAATAACATGTTAGGCATGCCCAAGTATTTAGGGGGCAATATACTGATGTCTTCAATTTACTGTGAAATGCATAAAAAACTGGTATGAATTGATGGGTAGATAGAGGGATGAATGGGTGGATGGATAAATATACAAGAAAGCAAGACTATAAAATGTTAAATGTAGAAGTTAGGTTGTGGGTAATGAAGGTTCACTGTAAAAATCTTTCAACTGTTGTGTATGCTTAACATTTTTCATTATAAGAATTTTGGGGAAAGTGCCAGTGCCCAGGACCCTTCCCCAGATAAATGGGGTTAACTGGTCTGGACTGGGGCCAGGTTGTCAGTACTTTCTAAAGCTCCCAGTGGTGGAGGACCACTGACCTGACTTAGGGTATAGCATTTCTGCTTTATAAAGTGCTCTTATACACCAGGACCTCTACATATGACATTTTACTTAATCCTCCAACAGCGCTGGGTGATCAGAGAGGTGGCACGTGTTCATTGTCACACAGCCGTTAATCGGAACAACCAGGTTTGGAAACACCACACTCCACATCCCTAACATGTGATCTTTTATGACAGGTGTGATCTGTGCTGCAGAAATCCAGTTAGAGGGCATATGAGTCTTTCTAAGAGGGATGCCGGCCTGAGCCTTGGGCATGAAGAGGCCAATCAAGAAAGCAGCCATAAGAGAAGAATATTGAGCTGAAATATGAAGAAATAGTTAGTCTTGGCAAGGGGGGAGCACATTCCAGGTGGAAGGAGAAGCTTGTGCAAACACTTGGAAGTGGGAAAGAGCAAGAAGGAGCAAGAAGGCCAGGCTGGTTGAGGCAGAGTGAGAGACGGATGGGGTGGTGCAAGCTGAGGGTAAGGCAGTAGCCAGTGGCCAGATCCTGCAGGGTCTCCTACACCAAGGGGGTGATCACTGGGGAACCAAGGAGGGGTTTCAGACCTGAGAAGAACATGACCTATTTTGCTCCAGGTTCCATAAGTTGGCCATATGCATAAATGGCCAAATAAAGATTTAGACCAGCATCTCTCTCCCTCCCTGTCTTGGTTTTTCTCCCCTACGCTGTCATTCTAAGCTTGATGGGATTCTGAACTTTGCAAACGCTGGTGTGTTTCCAAGAATTGGTTGTGTTGGCCATGTATGAAAGCCCAATCTGCTCGAACGGCGAGGAAAATTCTCCCCGTTCTAAGGCAGAGGGCATGCAAGCAACCTGCAGACGCCACTGACAACAACAACAAATGATAATCAGAAGTTACAATATCCATAATATTCTGTGTGGCAGGACTCATAAATGGATGTTGGATAGGCAGCGCGCTGGCCATGCTTTCTTTATGGGTTCTATTACAGAGGTGTCCTGGGAGAACAATGTGTTGGGCTCTGGTGGGAAATAAAACAGGGAGGGGAGGACAGGTTGGAGGTGCTTTGCATGTTCTGGGCATTCTGCTTAATAAGTGCTCAGAAGTTGTCTGACAAGAGGACTGTGAATCTTTCCTTAAGCCTGCCTCCAAGGGGCTATAGGAAAAAGCCCAGCTTTTGACAGATCTGGAAGGATCCCTAGAGCCCAACTTGTCCATTTTAAAGATAACCCAGAGGGGAGATGTTATGCAGTCAAGGCTCAACAGGGAACCTGAAACCAGGTTGCCTGATGGACAGGTCAGTATGTTAAATATCTCCAAAATCAGAGCCAAAGACATGGTAACGGTGAGGCTGGAGGGTGGGGCTGGACCAGTTTGTGCCCTTTTTTTTGGAGGGGGTGCTAAGGTGAGGATTTTGATTTTATTCTAAGAGCTCTGGGAAGCCACTGGAAGCCTTTAAGCAGGTGGATTGACTTGACCAGATTTGTATTTTACAGAAATATCTCTAGCTGCTTGGTCTAGGGTGGATTGGCGCAGTCATCTGGGTGGCCGGTGATGGTGATTGAACCTAGGATGGGATGGGGGAGATGCTGAAAGGGGATAGATTCCAGAAATATACAGAAGATACAATCGGTTGGGACCTGCTGATGGTTTAGGCATGAGGGTGGGAGAGAGAGGTGTCAAGGATGCCTCCTATATTTCTGGGTTGGGCCAAGAAGACCAGTGAAGGTGCCACGCCTGAGGCAAAGGTGACTGGTTTGTGGAATTGGTGGGGGAAGGGTGGCTCACTCGCTGGATTTGAGGCACTAAGTTCGGGACACTTGTGAGATATCCAGACAGAGATGCCAAGTCAGCTGTGGGATAAATGAATCTGGAGTTCAGAAGAGAGATCAGTGTTGGAGATTTAAATTTGGGAGTTTTGGAAGGGCTGCAAGAGAGATGAGATCAGCTGCTAAGGAAGCATAGAGGGAGAGGAAGCTGGGGGTGTGGGCTAAGGAAAACCAGCATTTATGAAGCACCTACTACGCACCAGGTCATCTTGTACCATGCAAGCGCCATGAGGGGACGGTGGATGCCCATTTTGCCAAAGAGGAAAATGAAGCTCAGAGAAGGGAAGTCATTTTCCCAAGGTCACACAGCTAGTAAGTGGTGGCAGAGATGGAATTTAATCCGGGTCTTTCCCTCTTCTAGGAAGAAAGCTCCTCCTGCTCAGGCGATCTCATGAGGGTTCTGGGACTGACACTTGCTGGACAAATATGATACTTTCTCATCCCTGCATCCATCATTCAGGCCAGTCAAGGGCCTCTTGATTGGCCTGGCTTGAGACAAGTGCCATCATCCAATCAAGGGCCTCTTGATTGGCCTGGCTTGAGACAAGTGCCAAGCCCTGAGCCTGGACACTGACCACCTGGCTGGGGAGTGGAGGAGGAGAGGAGCCGTTCCCCAAGGAAGAGGGAGATGATACTAACAGGGACAAAGAGCAGGTGCTCACTGCAAACAGACACAGCCCCGTGGGCATCAGCATCCCAGGGACTGCTGCCTGTTTGGAAAAGCATTGCTGCCACATGGTGGCTCTTGGGTGACCTTGGTTTGTGAGCAGGGGAAGGTCTGAAGCGGTGGGAGGCTCTTATTTCAGAGAGTTGAGCACAGAATGTTGGAGTCCTTTTCGATTGCAAAGTCACCCACAAAGGCATATGTCTCTCTGCAGCTCAGGCTACAGATGGGCAGTGATGCCACAAACACACACACACACACATGCACGCACACACGCACACACACACACACACGCTCTGAGAGACTGATTTCAGACGAGCTTTTATTAGCTAGCATATCATCTGTGCAAAGAAGAGACTCATATTTGAGCATTTGAATCATTGGAAGGAAAGAAAAATAAGCCTGCCAGACTCTTTCCTTCCTCCCCCAAAGGAAGGGGCAAGAATGACCCCAGCAGCCTGGGCGGGGGGTGGGTGCGTCTGCTCTGAGCATCTGTCCTTTGGCTGGTTTTCTCTGCCTTAAATGAGAGAGGGCAAACCACAAGTCCTCAGCAGTGACAGAGAGTCTGGGGGGAGGAGAAGGGTCCCACTCCCTGATACCCATCAATGTAACAGTCAGCCCATGACACTGGGTCAATATTTATGGAGCACTTTCTGTGTCTTTCCACCTTGTGGCTGAGGGCAAAGACGATGCCAGCAAAGTGTGACTCAGTTCTGTCCCCAAGGACTTTGGAAGTCACTTGGGACTTGATTCATTCATTCATTCATTTATTCATCAGACATCTGTATCTGTCTTCTCCATTATTGCATTGCCAGCACCTTGCACATGGCCTGGTTCAGAAGAGGTACTCAATGAATATTTGTGGTATGCACGAAGGAGGGAAGAAATGAGGCCTGTAGGAGACCCATGATGAAGGGACTGGGAACCTTCCTTCATTAGGGAGAAACAGGCCCCCATTGCTGTATCTGAGGTACCTCCCCCAACCTGCTCAGCTGCACCTCGTGTTTGACTCTGTTGGCCACTCTCTGATCTTTGAAACTCACCTGTCCCTTGCTTTCATGCTCTGCTTTCTCCTCTGCTTCCCTTCCTTCCACCTCTCACCCCATCCAGCTCAGGCTACTCTTTTCCCTCCAGCCTCTACCTGTAGGTGTCCTTAGCTTTCTTTTTATCACCTTCCATACCTTCTGCACATGGGCTGTTGCAGGGCCATGTCCATGCTGAGGAACATTACCCCCTTCCATTCCATCATTTGATCAACAGAGATCTGTGGGGAACTGTTCATGTGCCAGGCTCTTCTAGATGCTGGAGATCCTATGATGAACAACACAGACCAAGTTCTTGCTCTTGGAGAATTCTTCCACTCCAAGCTCTCTCTTGAACTCCAGACCCATGTAGCCAGATGTATACTTGACATTCGATTAGACATCTCTCCTGTAGACCAGCCCATCTTCCTGTGTGATGGATCTCAGCAGATGGCGCTTCCCACTACCTAGTTCCCCGAACCAGAGAAGGGGGGCTCACCCTAGACTCCACGCTCTTCCCATACCCCCTACACCCAGCAGGTCCCCAGTCCAGTGGTTCCCACATCTGGCACATCTTCTGTATCAGCCTCTTGTTCTCTACCCTCCCGGAACAAGTGCTCTGTATCTCTGGCCTATATTTATTGTTGTGGCCACCATATTGGTCTCCCTGTCTTTGTTCTTGCCTCCTTCCAGCTTATATCCCGACTGCTTCCAGAGGAATGTAGGATCCCAGTCACATCGCATGTTTCCATTGCTCAAAACCTCGAAGGCCTTACATTGCCCTAGGGTAAAAACCCAAGATTTTAAACATGGCTTTGGGGCCCATCAGGGCCCATTGTGGCTTGCCCCCTCTGGATGCTTCCCCAGCCTCAGCTTTCCCCGGCTCATGCAGATCTGTGCACAGTTCCTTGAGCCTGAGCCTCCAGCCCGTTGCTGGTTTCTCACGCCCCTGTCTAGACCTGGTCAAACCCCTCTTGTGCCCTGTGACCTACCCCTGCTCCTGCAACTCTTACTACACATGATTATTTCCACATCTTTCTTTTTAAATTCCACAATGGAAGGAACAGTGTCTTAGTTTTGTCAGGGCCTGGCACTCATAAGCAACTATCCCGATCTCTTGGTGCCCTGCCCCTACTCCTGGTTTCCCCTTTCCAGTACAAGTTGCAGGCTTCTTACCTGCGAGCACCTGGGAGTGTGCCTGAGGACTTTCGCTGGAGCATGCAGGGGGTGTGAGTGCGGCCGGATGGAAGTTGATGCTGTAGGGAGCATTGGTGGATAAATGAAAATTAAAAAATGTATGTTAAATGAGGATTGGCACTGGAGGATTAGTAGCCCAGCTTCCTTACTCCTTGGGTGCAACGACCACGAGATGATTTTTACACCCTCTCCCAGAGGTCCCCATTGTGAATGTGGCTCAGTTATATCAGTGGTGACCTGCTCATTAACACACCCTTCCCCCTACAACAGCCTCATTCCTCTGCCTGGGACTTCCTGGGATGATCATCTCAAATAAACTACTGGATCCAAAAGCTTTGTCTCAGTAATGTCTGCTTCTGTGGAACCCAGCTAAGATAGTGCCTTAAGAAATGTTTGATGACTGCCCAAACAACTGTAATACAGTGACTATAAAATATCCATCAAACAGCAAGTGAGCTGCACAAGGCCGCTTATAAGCAACAATCAGCAGTTCCAAAGCTTTCTAAACCAGGGGAGAAGGACCCCCGTGAGGATGGGAGGTGATAAAGGCTAACACTGAATGGGCATTTACTATGTCCCGGGCTCTGTTCTAAGGCTGTGTGTCTGTGTATATATATTTTTTTCTCATTTAAATGTCACAACAAGTCATGGTAGGTGCTATTTTAACCCTGCCTTACACATGAGGAAAACTGGGACACAGTAGGGTTGGGCCCAAGGCTTCCCAAGCTGTAGGTGGAGGAGCTGAGAGTCTGCTCTCAACAGTCTGGTTTCCAGCTGGATGCTAAACCGCCGTGTCTTGAAGAGGTGGTGAGATTTGATCTGGGTCTCGAATGGCTGGAAGGAATTGGGGAGGACATCTAGAAAGGCGGGTCAGCAGGAGGCCAGGCACGATGAGAATGCACATGCCTTGCTCAGGGTCCTACGCCATGGGGGAGTCTTGATTTGCAGGAAGGTCTGCATTTTGCAACTCTCTCATTTCCTCCTCCGTTTTCCCTGTCCCCCAGATTATTTTCGGCACTGGAGGATGTGGGGAAGGCTGAAGGGCCGAAAGCTGGAATCAGAAATCTGAGGAGCCTGGCTGTAGACACAGTTTTACTCATTTGTAGTCAGAGTTTGCAAGAGTCTCAAACACACACAGGAACTTATATACAAAATCACAGGATCCCAGAGCAGCATATCCAAGGTCGCAAACTCAAATGCCTGTAAAGGCCAGGCAGTCAAGGCAAACAGTGAAACACCCTGATGTCAGATGGTAAATACAGCCTATGTCTTGCCTGGAGGGGGCAGGCAACTCCCCAGTGCAGCGTGTCATTGCCTGCTAGGAGTGGGGGCTCAGCATGGCTGGTTTTCCCCTTCAATAAAAAAAGAGAAGCCGGAAATCCAATTTTTAAAAGGTGACACATCTCAAATGCTAAAAGTTGGCAATAAATTAATTTGAAAAAACACTTTTCAGGCTGCCATTGAGGAAGTCAAACAAAATGTGTTCGTGGGTTAGGTTCAGCCCACCAGCCCCCGTGTTAGGACCTCCTACTGTTGGGGGGGTGCCTGGGTGGCTCAGTCGGTTAAGCGTCTGACTCTTGATTTTGGCTCAGGTCATGATCTCAGGGTCTTGAGATCAAGCCCCGTGTTGGGCTCTGTGCAGAGCATGGAGCTTGCTTGGGATTCTCTCTCTCCCATCTCCTTCTGCCTCTCCCCCCTGCTCTCTCTCTCTCTCGCACGTGCTCTCTCTCTCTCTAAAAAAAAAAAAAAAAAAAAAAGACCTCCACTGTAGACAACAGAATATTGTACTCAAATCAACAGAATCAACAGAATCTTGTATTTAGAGACTCTTAGCTTCAGAATCATTAGTGTTATAGATTCTCGGACTTAAACCTCTTCTAGATACTTGGCACATTGAATCATGAGAATAACAGACATAGGGTTTTAGCTGAGACCTCGGGTACGGAGGCTCACAACCAGAAAATCAGAATCATTCACGAGTTTGGTTTTCTGAGTCTGAACTTTTATTTTGTTAACCTTTAAAATCTCACCATCGAGCATTATTGGAATCAGATGACTTCTACATTCAGCATCTGGCCTTTGATATGTTTAAAGTTATTAAAGATGTTTAGTTAAATAAGTATACTTGCTAAATCTCTGCCTGAATGAATCTCCCCCGCCCTGATATTCTCGTTCATGTCTTCCAAAAATATTTTTCTTGAGCACCTAATACAGGCATCAGTGAAAAAGACAAAGTGCCTGTGGTAATGCAGCTTGAATCCTTGTGCAGGTAGGCAGGCAGTAAACTCATACACAAGATGATTTTAGACAGTGATCATTTCTAAGGAGAAATGAAACAATAATATTATAGAAAGGGACATGGTGGGGCAAAAACATGCGTGTCCAGGGTGGGCCTCTCTCAGAGGTGACCTTTGAGAGGAGACTCGAATGATGAAGAGGAGTCAGCCATGGGAAGATGGGGAGAAGAGAGTTCCAGGTAGGGGCAACAGCAAGTGCAAAGGCCCTGAGGTAGGGACGAGGTTGTGTGATTGAGGTGTAGGAAGAATACCAGTGTGGCCACAGCAGTGAGTGGGAGGGAAAATGAGGGGAGGTGAGGCCAGATTGCTGGCCAGGAGCGCACCCTCTTTTCAATTCAAATAAATAATGAGACGCTTTCAGCACACCTGTGTTTAACCCGCTGTCCACTCTGCATCACACATAAGTGCTTGGTAGGGGTTTTTGGAGGCCGAATCCAAGTCACAGAGAATGAGGTGGGGGTTAGCACTGCTCTTGGCCACAGTGTCATACAAGGGTCCACAGTCATTCTTCCTCAGTGCTCTTGCAAGCACCCCCTTGCTTTGTGGCATCCCCTCTTCTCTGGTCCCTGCAGAGCTGGGGTCCAGTGTCTCTATCAGCAATGGCCAGACAGGGAGGAGAGACAAGTTTCAGAAAGGTGTGTGAGAGCAGTCACGGTCTCTGTGCCTGCTATCTCCATGGTACCGAGGCAGGGGGACAATCTAATTAGGCTATTTTCAGCATCCCGGAGGGAGGGGGAGTGGAGGGAGACAGGGAAAAGGGGACCTGCCTTTCCTGCTGCCAGTCTCTCCCCACCTCCCTCTCTGAAGTTATTATTGATTAAACAGTCAGGGGCCAGGGAGGCAGAACCTTTCCGTGCTCCGTGCTGGGATCAGAGGAGGCTTTCTGGCAATGTGGTGGGCCTTGTAAACCGTGTCAGGGACCCCAGGGCAGGCAGACTCCCAAGCCCCCCATCACTAATGAGCTCTGAAGCTTACAGCTTTGACCAGAAACACGTTCCCTGCAGGCTGTTTGTCCTTTGCTGGGGCTGGCTGCCCCCGGCTTCCTCTGGAATGAAGAGCCCAGAGACAAGGATGCTGGCAGCCCTTTGTTTCTTAGCCCAGGGTCTGTGTCGGCCTTCAAGGCTTTTTGCCTGTGATATTCAGAGCCTTGGAAGTGAGCTAGGCTTTCATTTGCCTGGAACACGTGGGCCAGTGGCTTCTGGAAGTGACTCATGGGCTGTAGACTCAGTGGAAACCTACTGGACTCTTAAGTTCCGAGCGTCCAGGGATCCCATCCAGTTCCTTCCCCCAGGTCCTAGCATCTAGCACTGACAGGTTGCTAAACATGGATTCACCAAATATCCTGCTACGGACCTCTAAGAAGGTTGCCTCTAAAGGGTTTTCTTGAACCCACAAGACACCACTTTTCACATCTGTCCATTTGCTCCTGCTTTGTTCAAACTGTGCCCAAGTCTGCTGGATCTGGATGTCAATATAGTCAAATCGGGTTGCAAAATAAAGCCGTTACTGTGTGTGGGAAACTGTACCCGGTGAGCCCCAGGTATTGTCTTGGTTAACCCTCAGAACAACCCAGTGAAGTAGTAGATATTTTTATTAGCCCCATTCCACAGATGAGAAAATGGAGGCACAGAGCAGGTAAAGGAAGATGCCCAAGATAACACCCAAGATGGTGTCAGATTTGGGATTAAAACCCAGGTTTGCTCGACTCCAGAGCCAGCTTTCCAAGGTCACAGATTTAAATGGGATTCATGGCTTCAGGACTCAAAGGAGTCTTTAATAGGTTAATATGAGTTGTGAATCTCAAAGAGGGGATGTTTCCTGAAATCATTTGACCCTTCTGGGCACACTTGTTAACATCATCTGACAGCAGTTTGGGAAGGGCTGCTAGGAGGTAATTAAACAGAGCTAGTGATAATGTCCTTAATTAATCCAATTCACTCTCTTTCATTTGTGCTTATTTCTTTATATTGGCAATAGCTCCGACAGGAGGTCTTGAACAATCAAATCCCTGGTTATTCCTTGGGACTCCAGAAAGAGCATGAACACCAGAAAGGGCATTTTTTAGAGAGAATCTCCTCTTGGGCTACTGCTTTGCACCAGTCTGAGCCACCGTGAATTCTGAGCCAGGGTTAAGACTGTTACACACACACACACACACACATGCACACGCACACACACTTTTACACACTCGTACTCATGCCCTGATGAATCAGAGCTTACCTTGGGACTTTGCCCTTTTATTACAGAGTCACAGGACTGCGAGGACATCCCTCTAATAATTTTCCATTGGTATATTCCTTTTTATCCATTATGAACTTCTCTGGTGTATGAGTGCCCTGATGGCAGGATTTCCTTCCTCTGCTTCTCCTTCTCCCCTCAGTGTCTAGCAGAGGGTTGGACATGCAGAAGCACTCCACAAATGACTGGTTGGTGGATCTTCTTCATTCCTCAACATCGCTATCAGCATGATCAAAGCTACCACTGGTTGAATGTTTCTGTGAGTGGACATTGGACTTCATGCTTTATAGCCCAGAGTCGATAGACTGCAGCCTGTTGGCCAGATTCAGTTGGCTGCCTGTTTGTTTTTAAGTGAATTGTTAGCGGAACACAGTCATGCCCGTTCATGTAGGTATTATCTGGGGCTACTTTTGTGCTGCAGTGGCCGAGGTGAGTAGTTCAGGCAAAGCCTAAAATATTTACAATCTGGCCCTTTGCAGAAAATGTTGGCTGAGCCCTGCTTTATACACACACACAATCTCTTTCAAATCTTGTGACAACACTGAAAGGCAATGTTCCCATTTCACAGAGGAGAAGATCAAGGTTCAAGAAGGTTAAACAGTGTGCTCAAATGTTAAGTGGTAGATCCAGGGTTTGGACTCAGATCTGTGTCTCCAAAGCCAGTGCTTTCTACTTCTCCCTGTGCTCCCCCTTTCCTCAGCACCACAGAAAATTGAGAACAGTCTGAATTGTTTCACCTTTAGTTTTGACTTGGGTTTTCTGAGCATTGGTTCTCTTGGGGGCGGAGGGGGGCAGTGCCAACCTGAAATCACCTGAGAAGGCAGGCAGGATGCCTGGCTAGTTTGAGCCGGAGGGGACTGTTACCCTCTGCTTAGATACACAGATTCCCTCCTGGAGATCAAAGGTGTCTGAGGCAGTAGATTCATCAACATGTTTGAAGTCTGGTGCCAGTTACACAAAGACAAATTAATGTGTTTCGCTTCCCAGCCTCTGATGGCTTCAACACTCGCAGTGCTTTCATCTGAAGAGTCTTCCAGTATTTCTCCGTGCCGTGGGTTCCTAGAGCAGTCTAAGTCATCGGTGACTTACCCACGCAGGGGAGGAGGGCGGTAGTAAAGCTCAGTTCGCAGGCTTAGGTCCCAGTGGTCGGCTGTGTATGGGTGGCAGCGAGGGCAGAGAATTTTCGTGTCTCTGGAAAGAATACTCACACAGGCTCATCTCCCAGTTGTTGGTGGAGTTTTTACCACTGACATTTGTGTTAGGCAAATCCTGCAAGCCTAACAACCCAACCCAAACTGAGCACATTTTGTTTTGCTTATTTCACTTGGACCTATGGCTATCTTTATGTGAGGGCATGACAAATGCATTACATCATGTGTTAAAGGAATGGGCTTTTTGGAAAAGCATGAAGTGACAGGAAGTCAAGACATCTTGCCAAGGCAAGGGCGTGTTGTCTTTGTACTTTGTAGGCACTTTTCAGGGACGTTGAAAAACACAGTCCCCAAGAAAGCCAGCCTTGTCCTTGTGAGCTTTCCCTGGGATTGGGAATGAATTTCAAAGTACACATGAGGGGAAGAGCAGGTACCTGTGAATGTGCATGCGTGTGCTGGGGGCCCAGATCCACTGGAGCCTTGGCTTTTCTGAAGGGATGGGATTGGGGATTCTGTGCAAGGCACTATGCTGTACGTTATCTTTACATGATAGCTACATAAACAGCCTTCCATGTTGGATTTGTTATTCCCATTTTGTAAAAAACAAAAAGGAAACTGAAACTCAAAATGGTTAAGCAAGTTGCGATAAGTCTCACAGCTACTGGCTAAGTGGGGATTCCCATTTAGTTCCGTCTTCTTGAAAGTCTTTGAAAATAATTGTATCAGCAGCATCATCAACAGCAACCATCATAGTTGATGGAATTGGGTGCCAACTAGGTGCCAGGTGCCGTGGTAAAGCACAGTCCACGAATTATCTCATTTCATCCTCATGATAACCTTGTGAGGTAGGTTTTATGTTATTCCCATGATAGAGATAAGAGAAACTGAGGTTCAGGGCAGTTAAGTAACTGGCTCAAGGCTCCCCAGCTTGTAAATACCAGAGATAGCGCTCGAGTGCCTCCCAAGTGAGACCAGGGCTGCAGGGACATGAACTCTGCTGCCTTCCACTCAAGTCACACCAATTCATCTGCTCAACCCGGGATATCTTTCTTTAGGGGCCATCTCATCCAAATCCCATCCAACAGAGGAGCCCCTGGGACTTTAGGAAACCCCCTCATGCCCCTCTTCCCTTTTCAAAGGAGTTTTTCAGCCAGGAGAAAGGTCTAGACTCTGCCTTCTTCCATATGCCAACCAAGACCATTCATTCTTCTCCAGTCCTACATTGTCCTCCACTGGGGGACTAGCTCAGAGCCCCAATCCTCTGCTGGACAGAGGCTGGACCCTCACACAGCCCACCCTTAATGCCCACCGTGGAAACATTCACCATCGGCAGATGTCGACGTGGGGAGGGTTATTGAGCTACTGCTGGCCTGGCTTCCCCTTATCATTCATGCCCTGCACCCAAAGCCTTGGCCCCAAATCCAGCAAGAGGGGTCTGGTCTGCAATTTGAATTTAGTCTCTTGCCTGTTGGCCCTGTTCTTTGGGGAAGCTATTGACAATGGTCAGTTAAGACTAGTTTCTTCGGCATTTCCTGTTTCCTTCCTGGTCTTTTCTCTTGTTCCTTCTCCAGTCCTCAGTCTATCTGCCTTCCCTCCTAGCATTTGCCTGGCATCCACATCTTCCACCTCCTGGGTCATCCTTTACAAGCTATGCCTTTGAAGTGGGGGCAGAGGAGTGGGTTTCATGGGGATGAAGGCAATTTTTAGTCCAGGAGAGGCACTGCAGCTGGCATTTCCAAAATAGAAATCTGCTTAAAATCCCTTACCGATTCCTAGTCACCTGTCGACTTTGGTTATACAATTTAAATGTGCATAAACATCGCCTTGTGAGTCGGTAAAAATGCAGAGTCCCAGGACCCGCTGTCAGAGGTCCTGAATCAATAGATGGGGGCTGTCTGTATTTGCAAGAGCCTCTGGGGGATTCTGTGCTGATGGTCCAGGGACTGAACATTGGAAAGCTTTGACCTACCGGACAAAGTCCAAACTCCTTGGTATGTGTCTTAGTCTGCTTGGGCTACAGTTACAAAATGGTATAGACTAGAGGCTTAAAAAACAGAAATTTATTTTCTCATGGTTTTGGAGGCTGGACATCCAAGATCATGGATCTGGCTGACCCAGTTTTTGGTGAGATCTCTTTTCTTGGCTTGCAGATGGTGCCTTCTTGCTGTGTTTTCTCTTGGCCTTTCCTTGGTGTGGGTGCAAGGAGACAGAATTGGTGCCTCTTCTTATAAAGACACTAATCTATTGGATCAAAGTCCCACCTGTATGACCTCATTTAACCTTAATTACTTCCTTTAAAGGTCCCATTTCCAAACACAGTCACACTAGGTCATTAGGGCTTCAGAATAGGAGTTTTGGAGGGGGACACAAACATTCAGTCCATAACAGTATTGCACTCAAGGCTCTTTTAAATTATTTTTTAATTTATTTTAAAGGTTTTATTTATTTAGTTGACAGAGAGAGAAATAGCGAGAGCAGGAACACAAGCAGGGGGAGTGGGAGAGGGAGAAGCAGGCTTCCTGCCGAGCAGGGACCCGGATGTGGGGCTTGATCCCAGAACCCTGGGATCATGACCTGAGCTGAAGGCAGACGCTTAACAACTGAGCCACCCAGGCGCCTCAAGGCTCTCTTTTAAAAAATTAATTTTTTAAAATTATTTTTATTTTTGAGAGAGAGAGAGAGAAGAGCGCATATATGGGAGAGAATCTTAAGCAGGCTCCACACCCAGCACAGAGCCTAATGTAGGGATTGATCTCACGACCCCAAGATCATGACCTGAGCTGAAATCAAGAGTCAGATGCTTAACCAACTGAGCCACCCAGGCTCTTTGAGACCTGATCCTACACATCGTCTGTGTCTCTATCAGCCCTTCCACTTTGCTTTCTGTGGTCCAAATGTATCAAACTATACTAGGCCTCTGATATTTTGGAGGGATAGGTTCCCAGACCTTTGCAGCTATAAGGCGTTCAGAGTGAATCTGACACATACTCCTCTTTGAAGGAATTATATACAAGGAACAAAGTCTTGATCTTATTCCTAACTGCAAACGTCTGTTAATCTCTCCAACCCCGGGCTTCTGTGGTGACTGGTGCTAGGGCAAGAAGCTCAGACCCAGAAACCTAAATTAGAATTCCAGTCTTGGTTCTCTTGAATCTGGAAGAGCTGGCTGTGCCAAGCTGAACTGATTCGTTCAGCCTCGTGGGCAAGGATAGTGGGGTGTTCCTACTTTCCCCACGACAAGGTACATGTCTGCTAGAACCTTCTCTAGAGCAGGGGTGAATCAACCAGGGGTTATTTTGCCTCTCCCCCATCTTCTCCAGGGGTGTTTGGCAATATCTGGAGACGTTCTTGATCATCACCAGTGGGAGAGGGCAGTGGCTTTGCCATCTAGTGAGTGAAAGCCAGGGATGTTGCCCAATATCCTACAATACCCAGGACCCTCTTCCCTCCATACACATATAACAAAGAATTTTCCAGTCCAAATGATAGTGACGAGGTTGTGAAATTCAGTTCTAGGGGTCCTGCTGAGGGTATGTTTGCTGGGGGCATGTTTGCAAAAACGGTCTTCCGTGTTTGGAGGCAGGAAGTGAAATAGGAGGGGGGCTGGCCATCTGATCTTCACAGCTCAGTTATCCTGCCCACTAGTAAAATGTGACTCAATCAGTGTAGCTAATTCCAAACATTCGGATGAGCAACTCCTCTGCCCATGGGACACAGGAAGACTGGGAGCTGGGATAAGGGAGAAGGAGATGGAGAACAGATCATTCTTTTCTCTCTGGGCGGAGGTGGCAATGGGGGGCGGGGGCACAGGCAAGAAGGTGCTATGTTATAAGTCCCGTGGCTGCCGTAAGAAATTACCACATGCTGCATGGCTTTAACACAACAGAAACTTATTTTCTTATAGTTTAGTAGGAGGACAGAAGTCTGAAATCAAAGTGTTGGTAGGGCCACACTGTTTCCAGAGTCTTGAGGGAGGATCCTTCCTTGTGTCTTCCAGCTTCTGGTGGCTCTAGGAGTTCCTTGGCTTGTGGCTCGTGACCAACCTCTCTGCCTCTGTCTTCACGTGACCTCTTCTCTGCGTCACAAATCTCCCTCTGCCTTTCCCTTCAGAGGACACCTCTCACTGGATTTAGGGCCCACCTGGATAATCCAGGATGATCTCATCTCGAGATCCTTAATTGGATTACATTTGCAAAGACCGTTTTTCTAAATCAGGTCACATTCACAGTTCTGGGGATTAGGACTTGGACAATCTTTTGGAGGGTTTGCTGTCCAACCCACCACAGGATGGGCTAGAACACAAGGATGGAAGAGGATAAAAACACTCTACGGAATGTGATTTACCACCTGAAATTCAGGAAGGAGGCTGAGGAAGGAGAAAGGAGCAGTAATAGGACATCCACCATGTGCCAGGAACCGGGCCAAACCTCTCCATTTCTCAGATCCGTTAATCCTCCCTGTTACTTGGTGGATTGGTTATCTCCATCTTAAAGATGGAAATAGAAGCTCAGAGAAAGTAAACAAGTAGCTCAAGCACATACAGAAATTGAACACAGGTCTGCTCTTTCCAGAGCCTTTGCTCTTTCTAGGATAAAGGAAGCATTTGCAGCCTCTTACTAGCAGCTGCAGGGAGAGGCCAACTCCAGAACATCTGTTTTGCAACAGGGAAGCTGTCATTGCTCATCCTGGGCTCCCCCAGCCTGGCGTTCACCTGCTTCCTTTGGCAGCCGGAATCCAGGTGCTGGACAGCCCAGCTAGCCTGGAGCCTCCTGGGGCAGGGGTACGGAGGCAGATTTTGGCTGGTTCAGAGGCAATGCCCCCTTTGGCACCCTGGCCCACTTGGCACTACAGAGGAGCCAGTCCCACAGATAAATATTAGAGGGTTTGGATTCCCTACTCCCACTGGTGCTGGGATTGGAGCAACCCAGGCAGAATTTTCTGAGAGAGACTGAACAGTGTGATAGAAAGAGAAGGTTGGAGCGAGACAGACCTAGGTTCAAATCTCACTTTTACCATTAATGGGCTGTGAGACCACAGGCGAGGTCTTTCAGCTCTCTGAGCCTCAGCTTGCTCAACATGAAACCAAGGGTGATAATAATCACGCTCACAGAGTATACACATAAAACATCTTGAATGATGCCTGCTGCATGACAGATTCTTCAGGTCCCTGGGTTGGCTCAATCTACAGGTTCCTGAGATGCTTCCCTATACGAGGTTAACAACCGTCCATAGGGCTAGGTCTCTGCTTACCTCTGCAGTTGTAAGGCGGGGATCTCATTGTCAGGTACCTCCTATCAAGTGCAAATGTGGTGTTCATCATTGCTTGCCGATCCAAAGAGGTTGTTAAAACTCTGCCTTTTGTTTCTTATAAAGGGAAACTTAAACTTCAACACTGAGCATGCAACCCAGAAATTCCATTCCTAGGTGTTTACTCCAGAGAGCTGAAAATTACATCCACACAAAGGAATCTACACTAATATTCATAGACGCTGTATTCAGAATAGCCCCAGACTGGAGATAACCCAAACATCCCAAGAGGAGAATGAATAAACCAACTGTGTACATCCACACAATGGAAAAATTCTCAGCAATAAAAAGGTATGAATGTTGATACATGCAAAAAACATGGTTGAATCTCAAAAGCATTCTGTGGAGTGAGAGGAGCAGACTTTATGATTCTATTGATGAGATTCTAAAAAGGTAAAACTGTAGCGATGGAAGGTGGACCAGTGGTTGCTTGGGGTGGGGATGCAGTAATTGATTTCAAACAAGTGTGAGAGACCTGCCTGAGGTCTCTCTCGATTGTCATGGTAGTTACCTGATTGTACAAATGTCAGGATTGATGGAATTGTACTACATTTAACATGGGTGCATTTTATTATATGTAAATTATACCTCAGTAGGGTTTATTTTTAAAAAATCTGCCTCTGTCTCTAGGCGTTGCTCATCTTTACGTGCCTTCATTGTCAGGTTGCCTCTCCCCAGGTGGTGGCAGGGACCATCCTTATTGGTCGATGCCCTTCTATTCATAGCAACGCCAAGGGAAAAGAACATCTTGCTATTTAAAATTAGAGCGTGGATTGTTATTGGGCTAGCTGGGTCATGTGACTTTCCCGGAACCAATCATTGTCAGGGAATGGTAGTGGAATTCTCTGATTGGTCAGGCCTGGGTCATGTGCTAAATCCAGGACATGGGGTCAGCCCTCCGTAACTAAGGCGTGTTAATGGGGGAGAGGCGAGTACAGGAGGTCTTACCGGAACGTGGAGGAATGGATGGACCTCATAGACCTTGCCTAGATATGACCTTCCTGGGTACCTAGCTCTCTTTCAGACCCCTCATCCTCCAGAACAAGAGGGATCTGCCGCTGTTTCATCTCTTACGTGGCTTCTGCCAGCATGAGGTAGTAGACAAGGGTGTTGGTGTCCGACACACGCGGGTTCGAGTCTCAGCTCGGCTTCTTCTTAGCCCCCTGGCCCTGTGCAGTTTACTGAAGTTCTCTAAGAATCCGTTTTCTTACCTCTGAAACGAGCATAAGTGGACGTCCTGCCCCGCGACACAGCTGTATTAAGTGAGATAATTCATATTGAGTGTTTGCATAACGCCTGGCACACCGTAAATCCTTAATATCATCTATTATCACTGTTTCTACTATTTCAGATTTAAGAACTGATTATTTTTGCTCATGACCGGCGGTGGCAGAGGTATTGGTGCCCTGCCATGCACCCCGGGCACGCTCATTCCCATATACACAGATCGCACCCTCCTTACTACAGGCACCTCTCACTCATTCTGCCCGGGTGCTTTCTCGGGCATATTCTTCGTGCCTGCAAGGTGGGCTACAAGTGCTGAGTGTTGGCGCCCCGGGAGGAACCCTGGGCCAGTGATGGGTACCCAACTTTCTCATCTCTTGGGTGAGGCGACTCTTGGGCATCTCCCAGGGCTTCCCCCTTCCCCATCCCCACTACAGGGCTGAGCCTCAGTTGCTCTGGTAGTAATATGCCCTTTGACAGGGGATTGGCTTACTGCCCCTTTCTTGGCTAATTTCCCCGCTCCTTCCTACCTACTAAACAGACTATTTGCATCCAAACTTTATTTCAGGGCCTGCATCTGAGGCAACCCAGCCTGAGATCCAGACCCTCTGAGTGAGTTGAAATGTCATGTTTTTTTGCTCTTGGCTGGAATTGCCCATTTGTCTACTGTTCAGTGTAGGGTGCTTACCTCTTGCAGGCCAGAGGCATTGACTGGCAGCCCTTTAAGGTTTTGATGAATAAAATATGGTAGAAAAGAATTAATTATTCCTTAATGAATGCAGTTTGCTGGGTAGGCAAACCCTATAAAAACATTTATAGAGAGGAATGCAGGGGCGGGGGGAGTGAATCCCAAAAGGCCCTTTCATGGCAAAAAGAGAGGGAGTCACTGACAGGGGAGTTCTCAGTAAATATTGGTTGAGTGATTGATTAGCCTGGTTCCTTGCATTGGGTTGTTACTCAGTGTCAGAATAATGAACCGTGGGTTTGTGTGCAGCCAGGTGACTTTGCAGAACTGCAAGGTTTGGAAGGCTGAGCACATACCTCCAGGCCACTCCTGTAGTTCTGTCGTGTTGACAGGAGAGGGCCTAGTTAAGAAAGCAGTGGCTAAACCAAGTGCCACTGGGTCTTATTCCAGGCATACTGGAAATGGGTTTGCCTCGGGATTCCCAGTCTCAGATTTTAATCCCTCTCTGCCATTGTCTTCCTGTGTGACCTCGGTGAGTCCCTGGCTCCCTCTGGCCCTCAGTTTCTTCCTCTGTCAAATGGAGTGGTCTGGATGAAGAGATCCCAGTGTGCTTTGTGAGCTGTATGAGTGCTGTTACCTTGCCAGTGGTGTATTCGGCCACTGCACCTTTTCCGTGACGTGGGTGGGTCGCAAATGGGCACTGACCCATTTTATAGGTGGAATAACTGAAGTCGAGTGAGCCATATGATGCAGTCACTACATACTATGCCAAGTTTTTAAAAATTTCAGTGCAGAGACTTGTGTAATTCCTGAGACTTGACAGCCAGGGGTAGGGCAACTTAGACATGTATCATAGGAAATGGTGGTGTTTAGGTGAAGCATGCCAGTGTGGAAAGCATGTGATCACTACAGTCTGATAAACATGGGTTGGAATCTTAGCTTGGCCACTCACTGGCTCTCTGAACCTCAGTGTCTTCATTTGTAAAACAAGAGACGTCGTATCTATGTCATAAGGTTAAAAGTGAGGCTCCTATGAGCTAGTTCTGCTACAACACTCATCCTCCCCAAAATGGGAATCTGTTCCAGTGTGATTAATCTATTAGGAGACAGTTAGAATATAGTGAGGATTTCACATTCGCTTATGTGCAGTTTCATCAGTGAGAGACAATAGGTGAGTGAAGACAACTGCACTCAGCTGAACTGAGCCACGTGGGACAGCACAAAATGCACCCCTGCACACACCTCAGACGCCCACCAGATGAACTGGGAGCCATACCCATTCACACCTGGTATTAAAACCTTCCACCTGATTTTGGATAACCAGCACCAGTCCCTCCAGTTCCCGGCTCACATTGCAACACTTCCAGCACGTACGTCCACAAACCAACTTCAGGTCTTTTCCAAGGTCAGCTGGCATATTTTTTGTCAGATGTATGTATTTTAAAATCACTAAGGATACATAAAATGGTGCTACCATTTTTATTAGGTTCCAGTTGTTGTTGTTGTTTTTTAATGCATCACTGGTGAAGTTTCTGAGTGTTGTCCCCCAACCTCACTTCCCCATAAGTTCTGTGATTTTCATTGCATGATTTTGCATGGTGCAGTGACTTTTGGGAATGCACGTGTTGTTTTAGAGCAGAACTATATGCAGTGAAGTGGCTGGGGTAGTGCATAACACAGTGTCCTCATCTTCCCACTTTTCATCCTCAGGTGATAGAAGGTAGAGAGACATGGATTGTGACTCTCGATTGTTAGTAAGAGAACCTGCCCAAACTTTATAAGTAGAGAAGAACCATTTATTAGAATTCTATAGGGATCTTTCAGGGAAAGAATGGAACTTGGCTTCACGGAAGTCATAGTTATGACCTTTGGTTGTAAGAAACAGAAAACTCAACTCACACTTGCTAAGACACAAAAAGCTTATTGGCTTGTTTCTAAAAAGTTCACAGAAGATTTGCTTCAGTCACAGCTGGATCAGGGAACTCAAGCCACACTATGTCACTGGGACTTCGTTTCTATCTCTCAGTCGTGCCTTCTGCCGTGTTGGCTCTATTTTCAGGCAGGCTTTATCCTAGTGATAAGTGGCAAGATGGTGGCCAGCAATTCCTGGATCCCATCCATATAGCTTCAAGTCTAGTGGGAAAGAGAGGGTGCTTTTCTTCTGGTTTCATTTGCCTAAATCCTGAGATTTGCTGGCTCTAACTGGGTCATATTCCTGCCCCTGAAATGATAACTGTGGGCAGAGGGGCATGATGCTCTTATTTGGCCAGGCTTGGGGGGACCCACCCTGCCTTGGAATTAGGGTGTTATCAGCTCTTATGGGAATGACAGGCACTGAGGCTGGGAAGACAATCTATCTCCAAAGAAAATTCAAACTATTAGTTCCTGCATAAGGAAGAACAACTATTAGACAGGCAAACACATTATAAGAGGTTACCATTATAAAAGGTTACCAAACCAGCGATTTGGAAGCCATTCAGATTGTCTTTGCTACTCTGTGCTTCGTTCTTTTCTTTCCTGAAACCTTTCTTTCTCTGCTTTTCTGATTCATATGATCTTCATAAGGGGCAGAATCTGCCAACCCCACGGTTGCCAAACTCTTATAGAGCCAGCCACCAGAAGGGAGGGACTATCCAAATCAAAATTCTAAAGGAAGGATTCTGTCCCAGCTTGGATCAGGGGCCCACTTACATTCAAATGACCTGACTCAGGCACGGCGGTGTCGCTGTTCTGTTGTGCAAAGAAATGCCAGGAGCCCACTGTTAATGTCTGTAGATGGGGAGACTAACAGCAATGGCCCATGTGCGTTGGTCAGCTCATAACAAGGTAGGCCTTTTTCCCCCTTGCTCCCACCTTTACTGCTTTCAGGATTCAAGTCCAAGATGGCTTAGCCCATCACTGATAAAGTGGAGGAGGCTCATTAAGATACCTTTGTCTGAGACCAGAATCTTCACCTCCTGCAAGCAAAAAAGTAGTCTGCTTGATTCCTTGGAATCTAGCCCATGTAGCAGGATAGAGGGGAACACAGAGGAATGGAGTTGGGGGGGTAGAGGTAGTGAGAACCACCAACACCTCTTTACGAATGACCCAACTTCTCAGCTTCTCTTTCACCTCCTGGCCCTGCTAGACTTGCTAATGAACAGCAACGCTGACTCATATCTTATAGAAGTCAGGTCGTTGGGACGTTCTTTTTTTCTGGGAGGAGGGAAATTGGATCATAGATATTCAGGCTTGGTTGAGAATTAGTGAGATATGAGAGCAGGAAGTAATTTAAGTTTATCATTTTGGTCCACTTGGGGATTGTTTTGCGTGGTCCATGTGGGGATTGTCATGACAGACCCACTTCTTTAGCCCTCCTGGTACGCACACTCTTCTCCATGTGACTTTGCTATTGCCATCACAAAGAGGTATAACTCTTTCCCCAGCCTCTTAAATTTGCTCTGACCTGTGATTTGCTTTGACTAATAGAATATTGATAGAAGCGACTATGTACCAGTTCTGAGCCTAGAGCTGAAGAGACCCCGTGTGTTTCTGCTTGTGCTTCTGGCATCTCCACCACTACCCAGAAAACATGCCCAGACAGGCCTTCTGGAGGATGATAGACACCTGAAGCATAGCTGGGACCCCCTGTAACCCCACCTGAGGTTTTCCCAGATTAGCCAACGGTCACAGGCTCACAACGTGTCAGTGAGCTAAGCTGAGACTGGAAGATCCACTGGTTGATCCTAGCCTCAGCCACTGATCATAGACTTGGTAGCTAATGAGATGCTTTTTTTTTTTTTTTTAAAAAGCTTCGGTATTTGGGGGGCAGGGGTGACTTTTAAAGTAGCATTATTGTGGCAACACATCATTGATATGTCTGGGATAGAACTAATAGCTCCGTATATGAGTATTATTATGCAACAGACACTTTATATACACTGGCTTTTGTCTGCCCAATGCGTTTTGGTAGATTACATTTTGTAGACAACTGAGATGGAATTAAAGAAATGAGTGACTTACTTGGGGCCAACGAGCTAGTAAGGGGTTGGTTTGAAATAATAAGACAGAGATAATTCCCTGTATATCAGTCTGCCTACTTTTCTGTTGTGTATCCACACCCATCTTGGCAATAACCCAAAGAGCTCCATAATTCAGAATGAAAGGGGGAACATTCTCATGCATTGTGTCATCCTGACGTTGATTATATCTTCCTGTAACTCTGTTTTAATAACTTCTACCATAATGATCTTGGATTTGTTGGTGGTGTTAAAACCATACTTAAAAGGGCAAAAATCTGAACAGATAGTTCACCAAAGATATACAAATGGTTGGTCAGCTCATGAAAAGATGTTCAACCTCATTAGTCACTGGGGAAATGCAAATTAAAACTGTAATAACGTATCACCCATTAGAATGGCTGCATTAAATAGAGTGACAATATCAAGCGATGACAAAAATGTGGAGGCCACTAGAATTCTCATACGTGGCAGGTGTAAAAGGCTACAGGAGAAAAGAATTTGGCAGTTCTTTTATAAAGTTAAATCTGCACTGACATATGACTCATCAATTACACTTCTCGGTATTTACTCAAGATACATGTAAACACATCTACGCAAAGACTTGTACAGTGATGTTCATAGAAGCTGTATTCATAATAGTTCTAAATTAGAGGCAACCCCAAAATTCATCTCTAGGTTAATAGGTAAACAAGTCACTTGTGAGATGTTCCTTAACAATGAAAATTAGTTAACTACTGATATGTGCATTAATATGGATGAACTCCAAAAAAGTCATGTGGAGGGAAAGAAGGCAAATATAAATGAGAACATACTCTGTAATTCCAGTAATACCACGTCTAGAACTGACACATCACATCTGTAGTGACTGAAGGCAAATAAGTGTGTTTTCTGTGGCTGAGGGTGTGGGTTTTTCATATGGGACCCCAGGGGGCTTTTGAGGGTGGTAGAGATGTTCTGTATCTTGGTGGTGGTGATGGTTGGTTAAACCAGCATCTAAATTTATCAAAAGCCATCAAAATGTACAATTAAGATTAGTGCATTTAATTGTACATGAATTATATACAATAATGTTGACTTTCAAAAAGACCTAAAATTATGTCTTTCTGAAAGTCAGATGGTTAGGAATTCTTAGGAGATGGCGGATAGTATGGCATAAAACCAGCTTCTGGAATTAGGGGGAAAAGAGCCCCCAGCTGCCCAAGATAATTCAGGACCATGGACAGCACCTCAGTGTTAAACGATCTAATGTAGGTAAAGCCGTTCCTTAGCACAGAGCCTGGAAACAGAGTTAAGCACTTACTAAAAGGCAGTTCAAAATACCCTTTAATGAATGCCTACTACGTGCCAAGTATCATGTAAGACCCTATTTATATGCATTATTTCATTTATTCTCACCAGCCGCTAGTATTATCCTCGCTTTGCTGTTGAGAAAGGAAGCATTTTCCTTAATGCAATTTTACAAGGAAAAGGAAAGTGGGGAACAATGACACGCACACACATACACACACACATGCAGGTTAAACTTTAAGATGTTTCCTGAAAGGGGAAAGGGCATTCTTGCTTCTCTTGTATAATCATGTGCTGCTTCCAGGCAAGCAGGTGTACCTGCCAGGTTGTGGAGGAACCACAGGTACATTTGCCCTAGCCTCTGGCAGATTGTTTTTTACATACAAAATTACTTGTCAGGCAGACTTTTTTTCTCCCTTAGTTCTCATAAGATAGAAACAACAGTATTACATAACCTGCATCAGCAGCATTGGTTTTGCAGAGCATCTGACCAAGATTGGGGGGTGGGCAGCAGCAAGGGAAGAGGCAAGTTGTAGCTAAGAGAGTCTCGAAGGCAGGCTGCTGGGTGGGGGCATGGGGCAGAGATGAACCCTTCTCATTGGAGATGGGGCAAAGGCCCAAGCTGGGAGCTCACACCCGGGGTCCTGGCCTGCCAGCATCTCTAGTTCACACTGTCATCCCTGTGGTTCCACACCCATCTCTTGCCTGAGCTTCAGAAGTAGCTTCCTAACCAAGTCTTCCTACTTCTGGCCTTTCTTCTTCTTAACCCTAGAGCTTTGTACATGTGTATCAGATTTTTTTCACTCCCTTCTATCAGATGTATGAAACATTCTCCCAAACCGAACTTCCTCATGCAGAGTTCTTCACAAGCATCAGGTGTCATTCAAAATCAAGGCCCCTGAGTACTTTGCCTGTCTCTTTCCTTGCTCTTGTGCACCCTTGGTCATCCTCCTACTGAACTGTTTGCAGGTCCCTGAATGCATCACGCTGTGCAGTATGTTGCCTACGTGGTTCCCTCTACCTGGATCCGGTTTCCTTCCTCAACTATCTAACTCCTAAATATCCTCGAAGCAAGAACTCATTTGTCAGCATCTTCCAGAATCTTCCTCATCTCTCTTCCCCCATTACCCTTCCAGCTGGATTAGAGATCCCTTCTTTGTGCTCCCACGGTATCCCTATTCCAGTCCCTTAATAAAACTTGTACTTGGTACTACATGGGTCTGTTTAATTATTCTGTGGTTTGCCTTTTCTCTATTTCTCTTCCTTTTCTCCATTTCCTTTGGAACAACTAGGATAATCATTTTAGGGCCCCACTCTTGTTGACATTGTTCCAGCTACCATGGCTTTTTTGGGGGAGGGAGCTTCTCCAATGTGCACCATACTCTTTCTGCCTCTGGGCCTTTGCATGTGCTATTCATACTAACTGGAATTCTCTCATCCTTCCCCATAGCTTCCCATCTCATGGCTAACTCCTATGCATCTTTCAGAATTCAGCTCAATTGTTTTCCCTGGGACACCTTCTCTGAGCCTTAATATCACCCTGTATTTTTCTTTAAACACATGTAAGAACAATGTGAATTTATATATTTGCTGATGTGATCATTTGTGAGTTCTCTCTTCCCAGCTAGACTATAAGCTCCACAGAGGTGGGGACCATATGTCATATCTGTGTTACCTACCACTGAATTACTAGCATCTGGCACATGGTAGAGGCTCAGTAAATTTTTATTGACTCACTCAATGGTTCTCTCTACCTTGTTCCCTCATTTTAGGGTAAAAAGTTCATAATATTAATCGTCATGTTACCTGTTTCAGTTCACAAATGACTTTGACATGCAATGTCTTACATATTTCCACTTGAGCTTTCTGAGATTGACAGCACAGGGTTATTACCCCATTTTTTTTTTTTAGAAGAGAAACTTGAGGCTCAGAGTTCAAGTGACTCAACAAGGTCATCCAGCTACTCAGGAACCTCCACCTCCTACTCTTTCCACGCTCCTGACTCCGGCTTCTTTATATGGAAAAGACATGCCTGACCGATGTGTCAATGCCATGGGTTTGTTTATTTCCATAACTCATAGAGGAGGTTGTGAAACTAAGGAGGGTGGCATATTTAGAGCCCAGAGAAAGCTACAGTATAATGCAGGCCCTTATTACATTACCCTTTGGAAGATGAATTGGAGCTGCCAAGCATTTGCCTAAATCAATAAGCAGTGTGGCATTAACTAGTGTGAGGTTCATTTCTTGTCCCCAAAAGAGGAACATTTGGTGTAGAGGGAATCTGTGCTAATCCCACACACCTGTTCTTTGACAGTGACTGTAAGCACAAAAGCTCCATAGAAAGAAGGCGGACGGGAGGGAACACGGCGGGCTCTGGGGCCGCACAGACCTGATTTCACATCCCAGCCCTGACAGTGTCCAGCTGTGTGATCCAGACCTCAGTTTTCTTATCTGAGAAAGTGGGGATCATAAACCATTTCTCATCGTCCCCCTCGGTTGTTGGTCTGCTTGATTCTTTTCTCCGCTGAGTCCTGTCCACTCCGTCTAATGATGTGCTCTGCATTCCTCCACTTCTTGGCACCGTCTTCGTCCAGGCCACCATCATCTCCCTGCTGGTAGCCTGCCAGAACCTCCTACCGGGATTCCTGATTCCACTCTTGCTCCCTTGACAGCCTGTTCTCCACAGGGAAGCCAGAGTTGTCCTTCAAAAACAAATCAGACCATCTACCTGCCGACTCCTCACTATGCCCTGCAAGGCGTGCTTCACCTGGTCTCTGCCTCCCAGTCTTGCTCATCTACACCTCCCTGTGCCTTTACTACTCAGTTACACACACACTGGCCTCTTCTCATTCCTCAAACACATGACACTTGTCCCCACCCCAGTGCCTTTGCACTTGTTACCATGGCCTGGGGTGCTGGTCTCTCCAATGTTTGCACGACCATCTCCTTGTCATTCATATTTCAGCTCAAATGCCACTTCTACAAATGGTCTCCCTTTCTAAAAAACTTCCTGCCCTGCCAGTTTCTTTCTTTTGCATCTGCCTGTTTAAATTTTTTTATAGCATTGATCACATTCCAAATGATCTCATTCATTTGCATGTTTTCATGTTTATGGCCTGACTCCCTCATTAGAATATAAACTTCAAGAGAGAGGGATCTGGCCTATTTTTTCCCTGCTCTATCACCAGTGCCTTACACAGTGTCTGAAGCATAAAACATCCCCATCGAATTTTTGAATTAAAAATAGGGAAGAGTCTCTCAGTAAAGAAAAGCTTCTTTTCCTTCTCCACATCATGCTAAGGTCTGAGGACTCTTAGAGGTAGATTTTTGGTGCAAGTGAATACTAAACATATGATTTCTACAGTCCTAAGCAAACGCTGCTTGTCTTACGCTGCCCCACTGAGCTTCACAAGCCCCTCTTCTAGAGCCAGCCTGATTTTTCCACCACTTGGAGTGGGGAGCAAGTGTGGAATCCTGAACCTCACATCCAGGGACTCTTCAACCTGGAAACGGGCACCTTTGCTTAAGTGAGTAACAGGGCTCTTGTAGCAGACATAAACCCTCATCCATCTACATACCATCCATCCATCCATCCATCCATCCATCCATCCAACCAACCAACCAACCAACAACCAATCAACAAATACTGTGTTGTTGGGGGCAGGTTCTATGTAAGTACTGGGCTCGGTATACAGGATATAGCATTGAACAAAACGCACATCTTTTCCTCTCAACAGCACACAGCTGGGTGTGATGTCTCGATGATGGTACTCCATCAGAGCAGCATAGCTATCCACAGGAGCATTGCTGCCCTCTCAAAAGCACCCCCTTTCCTTACCATTTCCTCCCTGGCCAAATGGAGCCTGCTGCTTTGGCCAACTTGATCTCCTGTGTGCCTCTCTCTGTCCCACACCTGATGCCTCTTTGTGCCTTGGGATCCAGCCTCATCATGGCTGATCCAGATTTAGGATGCCTGCCTTGGGTTCCACCCTGGGCTTCACCAATCCTTGACTCCCTGCTCTGCTGCTGTCAAGCTTTGCAACCTGCCTGGCTCCTCCCCAGTGTCCAACATCCTGCCCACCTCTCTTTGGCTCTTTTGTTCCTTGCCAGGGTAAGGTAGCCCCAGATACAGCTTCTGTGCTACACCCTCTGCCCTCAGCAGATATCCTGAAGCTTGGGCTTGAAAAATAAGAGGCTGTGTGCAGCTCTATTCTGATAATTTTGTGTTGTGAAATCCTGATGAAGAATTTATTTAAAGGGAGGGGTCTGTGGCTCTGATCAAGTTTCAAAACCATAGATCAGATTAAACAAATGCACAAGCCAGTTTCTTCTCATTTTAGCAAAATGTCAAAGCAGTGCCTAGGTTAGCAGTTCTCAAATTTTAGAGTATCTGAAGTGCGTTGAGGATAAAGCTTGAGAAAATACCAGCTTCCAGGCTTCACCTCCATGGATTCTAATTCAGTACGTGATAGGACTCTGAAATCTGCAGTTTTAATGATATCCCTGAGAATTCTGATGTAGGTCCAAGGGTAATATCAAGAACATTTAACACACGTTATGACCTAAGCACCATCCAATCAAGATGATCTTGTAGATCCCCCTCAACCTTTTACCACATGCCTAGCTTGATCTTTTGGTTTCTGGATTGGTAGGAGGTTTAGGGGACTTTGAGCGGGGGTGGGGGGGGGTGGCATTTGGATAATCCAGTGGTTATTTAGGTTTCTCAGGGCAGTGGCTATTACCAGCAAATATGGACGTATTTCTGTATTTTTAATAACTGGTATGACTTCTAAGCCCCTCCATGATCGGCTGGGTAGAGGGTCTGCGGAATACAGTTTGAACACAGGCCATAAGGAAAACTGCAAGTCTTGGACCAGTTCACACCTCACCCTGTAACTGTGTGTTCCTGTTTACTAGCATCTAGAAGGGGCTTCTTACTGGCTGCTCGGCAAAGTTTTAGTACCATGCTTGTGATTGCTTTCGACTCATTGGCAGAATTTGTTCCTTTGGGGACTGGTATATACGATTAATGAAGTGGCAGGTTTGCTTTGACTATAATTAGTGAGAAATACAATAGCAATTTCTAGCAGAAAATATAGCTGAGCCAAACTCACCAGACACTTTCAGTAAGCATGTGACCAGGCTCTGAGCAAATGCCTCAATTGTTCTCATCAGTCTTCCCAAGCCAAGATGGTTTGACTTCCATTGGGTTGGATGTCCAAGTTTTTGATGAAGGGGATCAAGAGTGGTCCCTTTTTGACAGTTCTCAGGTCTTCTCATGTGTAGAATGCTTGTGGATACTGAAACAGACTTTTTTTGTTTCAGAAGAAAGGTGGAGGGAAGTGACTGCCTTATTCAGGGTAAGTGCCCCGCCCCCTACCCTCTATTCACGTCATCTTGTTTTATTCCTGGTATAGCTCTTAACCACAGTCTAAAATGATGTTATTTCGTTACTTATATACAGTCTGTCTCCTCTCACTAAAGTTGCAGGGCCCTTTTGCTTGTCCACCACTGTATCACTAATGCCTAAAAGCATCCCCGGCACGTAGTTGATGTTCAAAGAATATTTGTGGAATGAACTAACCCAAGGAGTATATTGGTTAAAGGCATGCTAGCTTCCAGAACAGATAAACCCCAGAATCTCAGGGGCTTAATACAGCAAATTGATTTTGTATTCACATAAAGTCTGGTTATACATTCCTGAATAGCAGTTGGAGGCTTGAGGTGGGGATGGCATTCCCTGCTCCATGCAGTCACTCATGGACCCAGGGTGAGGGAGGAAGGTCCAGCTTTAACCTATGGCTTTCAAGGTTGGCCTGGGCATCACTTTCTAGCCAGTAAATGATGGGGAATGGCATGGGCACAGGAGTGAAGGGTCCCGTGGGAGGTTTTAACGGGCTCGGCCTTGAAGTAGGTACATCAGTTCCATCCATAGCCTGTTGGCCAGAACTCATTCACATGGCCACAGCCAACTGCAAGGGGGCCTGAGAGATGTCAAACTCTGTACCCAGGAAGAGGGAGAAATAGGCGTGGTAAACAGCCAGCCACTCCCAATTGCAGGGGTTTTTGTGGTTGCTCTGTGATTCCAGAATTGGACTTGGAGGTGTTTTACTTGGTTTCTGTAAGGACCCCAAATTGACATCTGTCTTCCTGCAGCAGGAAGTCCAATCTCCTAAGCCTTCCACAAGCTGAACTTACTGCCCCAACAAGCTCCACGAACATGAAGTCCCTCCTTTCTTAATCGTCCTCTCTCTGCTTTTTCAATATGCTTACAGTTTTCCATCGGGGTGGGAGGGATGGGCAAAATAGGCGAAGGGCATTAAGAGGTACAAACTTCCAGTTATAAAATAAATAAGTCACTGAGATGAAATGTACAGCATGGGGAATATATAATCAGTAATACTGCACTAACGTTGGTGACAGACAATGGTGACATTTATTATGGCGAGCACCGCGTAATGTATCAAACTGTCGAGTCACTGTGTTGTACACCCGAAACTAACGTAACGTATATCAACTATGCTTCAACAATAAAAATTAAAATTTTTTTCCATTATAAAAAATCAAGTAAAGTTAACATTTACGTTGGTGCTTATAGTCTCCACTCAAAAAGCAATGTATTTCATGAGGCAGCCCGGTGGGGCCATGAAGCACACAGATTCTGGAACCTGCTGCCTGTTTGAATCCCTTCCCTGCAGTTCCTAGCTCTGTGGGACCTTGTGCCAGTTCCTTGATCTGTAAGATGGTGATAATAAAAATACCTGCCTCGGGGACGCCTGGGTGGCTCAGTCGGTTAAGCGTCTGCCTTCGGCTCAGGTCATGATCCCAGGGTCCTGGGATCGAGTCCCGCATTGGGCTCCCTGCTCCGCGGGGAGCCTGCTTCTCCCTCTGCCTCTCTCTCTCTCTCTGTCTCTCATGAATAAATAAATAAAATCTTAAAAAAAAAAATACCTACCTCGGGGACGCATGGGTGGCTCAGTCGGTTAAGTGTCCTACTCTTGGTTTTGGCCCAGGTCATGATCTCAGGGTCGTGATTCAAGTCTTGCACTGGGCTCTGTGCTCAGTGGGGAGTCTGCTTGAGATTCTCTCTCTCTCCCTCTGCCCGCCCCCCCATCTCTCTAAAATAAATAAATCTTTTTTTTTTTTTTAAGATTTTATTTATTTGTCAGAGAGAGCGAGCGAGTGCACAAACAGGGGGAGAAGCAGGCAGAGAGAAGAAGCAGGCAGACGCTTAACCGAGTGAGCCACCCAGGCGTCCCAATAAATAAATCTTTAAAAAACATAATAGTACCCACCTCATAAGATTGTTCTAGAGAATCAATCTGTCTGTTACTATTAGTGGGAGTGACTGAAAGTTTTAAGCAGGTGGTTAAGTCAAAATTGTGAGTCAATGTAAAAATGTTAAGTTATTCCCTGGCAACTTTGTTTGAGTATTTACTGGGTATTATTCTGAGTACCTGGAATGTATCCTCTCATTGAATGCTTACTGTGAGGTGGGTGTTACTAAACCATTTCACAGGTGCAGACAGATAAGTAGCTTGCCCAGGGTCATGCAGTTAATGACAGAGCAAGGATTTCAGTGCTGGCATTCTGTCTCTAGAGCTCACACCACTAACCATGACACCCTGCTGTCCTCGTTTAAATAGCACCAATAGTCCATGGACATGACATAAATCATGAAGTCCGTTCACTCACTTACTCACTCAAGAAATATTTATTGAGCATCTACTATGTGCCTGGCTTGTTGGAAAATGCTGGGGTTACAGGGTGACTGGTAAATCTCCAGCCGAGCGGCAATGTATACAGGTGGTCCATCAGTAAGCAAAGACAGAAACCAGATAATTTCAGACCCAGTTAAGTCCTGGGAAGAAAATAAAGCCGAATAATGAGATAGAGTGGCTGGAGAGACATTGTGTGGCCGCCCCCCTGGAAAAGGCCACATGAGACCTAGAAAGGAAGGTTTTTGTCATTTTGTCATTCCTCCAGCTGTGGCCTGTCCTTCCTGATAAGCCGGACCACATCACTGTTCGGAATTCTATCCAAATTTCAAGACCGTCAGGCCTATTAAGTCAGACCTTTTGACGAGTGTGCAGAGCACAGATTTATTATATGTCAATGTTTGTTTAAGTCTGTAACTCTCTCACAGCGGAATTGAGAAGGCAGGCTCCAAATAACCATCAAAGCCCATTAGTTTTCTCCAAATGTGATGGCATATTAATCAGATGTCATCAAGAAGCTGTGGTCTGGAGGTTAGGCCAATGCAAGACAGAAAGCTTATCTACTCCGTACCCCTCCACCCATTTCCTGAGGAGAGGCGAGTTTTCCTCTGGCTGTGTAACATACCCAGCCTTGTTGTGTGCAAGATGAATATAGAATCACAGCATATCTGAGCCAGAAGGGACCTTATGAGGGAGGCTATTTTTTCTTGAGCCTAAATTCAAGTCCTGTCTGGGCTGACAGAGGATTTGAGAGCTGCTTCTAAATATGAGAGGCATTCTGGATATGGGATCCAGACTCCCAGAGAGCAGAGTTCCTAGGTGGTTTGGGGGCTACATGACACAGAGGCTTTCCTGGGCCTGCCACGGGGGGAGCCAGTATGCATTCTTGCCATGATCCGTACCATCAGTCCTCTTGTCTCATCTTCCAAAAGATAGAGCTCAGAGAAGGTGTGAGTAACCCATCATCATACAGCAAGTTATTGAGAGAACCAGTATTCACTGTAAAACAGCCTGGGCATGTTCATAAAAGGGAATTTAATGGAGCCTCCTCCTGCCTAAAGCCCTCCGTGGCTCCCCATTGCTCTAACAAGGAAAGTTAAACTCCTTACCCTACCCTACAAAACTTTGTATGATCTGGCCCTGGCCTATTTTGACCTCTGACTTCCTCCCCCACCCTTTCTAATTCAGCCATCATGAACTTCTTTCAGTTCCTGAGAAATTTTAGTCTCTTGTTCACCTCCAAGTGTCCAATAGCTTTATTTCCTCTCCCTAAAACACACCACCTCTACTTCCCCTGGCTAGTTTCCCCTAATCCTTCCTCTTCTTTTGTAACTCCATTTCTTCCATGAGGTCTTCCTAGAAACTCTAGCTTAGACTAGCCGCTCCTGCTCTGTGTTCCTGTTACCCCGCATATCCCTCTCCATACCGCTCTGCCCCAAGCAGGGCACAGAAAAGAAATCTGACTAACAGTGCTCACACTGAAGATGATGGTGAGAGCATGATTCTCTCTCCAGTGGATCTGGATTGCTAGGAAAGGTACCCTGAGAAAGATTAGAAGGGTCTGCCCCACTCCTAACTCTTCATTTCTGCCTCTGAGACCTGTGTTTCAAGAGTTACTTTCTGGCAGTTCCCTCAGAGCCTTAACAAATCCTTTTCCACGCCTTCTGCCCACCCCAGAAGAAGGGAGCCAGCTCACTCCCTGCCAACTGCCCCCAGGCTGCCTGTCCTTCCGTTAATCAGACCATCAGCTCATGGTGCCTCATCCATTGTGGGGAAAATCAGAAATATTTCTTGGAGCCTTTGGGGACAGGGCTGGGGCCTCCAGCTGTGGCTTCCAACGCTGGCATCCATCCAGCCCCAGATTGTGGCAGATTTGCAGTTTTTATTTTAAACAAACTTTCTTAGGCTGCAGAGAGAAGTTTGCAGTTGGCTTGCCCAGGGCATTGGAATTAGCTTTGTGATAGTGTCTTTCTGGAGGGTGGTTGGATGTTTACTGCATGATGGTTCTGCCTTTCAGAAAGAGAATAAATTCAGAAAATCCCCAATAGGGCCATCTGGAAAAAGTGACAAGAAATAAACATATATCAAGTACCTCCCACGTGCCACAATCAGTGCTAGATTCTCTACGTCTTTTATCTCATTTGAAGTTCACACAACCCTATGGGCTTAATACCGCTAATAATAATAAGATCGCTAAAGCGTACTGAGCAATTACCATATCCCAGACCTTATGTTGGGGGCTTAAAGTGCAGCATCTCATTGGATCATCACCACCTCCCCGTACAGTAGAAGGTTTTAATGCTCCTTCCTGTAAAACCACATGGAAACTCAGAGAAGCTGAGAAATGTACATAGGTTTACACCGTTTGGAAGTGGGACTCAAATCCTGCCCAGTAGAGCCAAGGCTCATTCATTTTCAACGCCCAGCATTCCTGCTTATTTGTTGGCTGAGCTTCTTACCAAGATTTCTAAGGCTTTCCCAAGGATACCGCCCCAGGAGGCAACCCCCACACCAGGGATTTCTGGAGATGGATTCAGAAGGCTCAACTTTGAGGTACCATGCCTCCAATATTTGCATACCGAACAACTCATTTGTTATTTGTTTCCCCACACCAGCTCTGTTGTTTTTGATAAATGACATTTCTCACACAAAGTGTGATGATGAAGTAAGCAAGTCATTTCTTTGATGTTCAATTCTGCATAACTCAAAATCAGGTGGGATCATGAGGACTGCGGATCAGCATGGTAAGGAGGGCAAATATTTATGGAACCCAGAGCAAATCCAGGCATATCTTGAGGGTCCAATTTCTAATAAGCCTTTCGAGCCACTGAAAATGGCTTATGGACTTACAGCATTTTTAAAAAGCACTTTATGGGTCTAGGAGTCTAGAAAGGAAGCTCTACTGTAAGGTGAGGTTTGGACTTCAAGAGAACTCCATAGCAGATAGAGGGCATGGGACCCAGTTGACAAGTATGTGTGGGTTCCACTGAGTAGACTCTTCAATCATGAATTAATTATTCAATTAAATACATTCAATCATGAATTAATTATTCAATTAAATACATTTAATATTTCATTTCTCCTATTATTTATTTATTGATTATGTCATTCAATTCCTTAAACCCTTTCCACAAACCTTTCAGGTCCAGTGTGTGAGGTGCTGGAATCTCCCAAAGGAAAGGTAACCTTAAAAGAAATCTACTTTTTGCTCTAGGCTCTTCAGGCATGATCTCAGAATTATTGACAAATTGAAAGCTTTGAGCAGCCATTCTCATTTTTGTTTAGGGTGTGTGTGTGTGTGTGTTGAGTTTTGAGGCTTGCTTGGTATTTTTGCCAGGTAGGTCTCAAATAGTCATGCAGGTGTTTCATGGCTTAGGGGAAGAAAACAACGCTGAAGAATGGTCCCAGACTTGGCCCCTGGGGTAGTGGTTCTGCTCCTTAACAATTATGTCATTTTTGGTGAGTTGAGGGACATCTCCAAATGTAATGTTCCCGTCTGTAAAATAACCCGGTTGACCAGATGACTTAGGAATCATTTTATGATTGCTTATGAAGGGCCCAGCTCTGTGCTCAGAGTGCATTCAGCTCTTAGTAGATCATGACTTCTTTGTGTCTCTTGTTCCAGGTTTGAAATGAGGACTCATGGAGACATGACTGAGTTTGGTTGTGCTCATTACACTCTGGGGAGGAAAGTGTGTCCTCTCTGTTGTTTTCCCCTATGGGATCATTGATAGTGGTGAGGAGTGGGGGATAGGGGACTAGCTTGCACTGTAACTAAAACAAGAACAGCTCTGGACAGCACAAATTTCTTCTCTCTCCATACCTTAAATCTTCCCTGTCAAGAGGGGAAAATTACACAAAGGAAAAATTCTGGAAGGCTAACAAGTCCTCTTCTGCTGCTCCTCCTCTCTGGGCAGTGAGGTTAAAGGGTCCTGGCTTCACCCTGCCGCCCCCAACTCAGTTCATGCTGCCAGATGATTCTCTCCTTGTGCAATGCTCAGGTTGGAGATGTGATGGAATGGGGGTCCACCTCTCCCTCTCTCTAGGTTAGTTCCACACCTGGAACCCCACTCCTGATATTTTTCCCCTTGATGTTTGTTTTCTCATGTGTCTCTACAAGTGTCTACTTGAGGATAGAGGTTATTATGTACCTTCTCCTCAAAAGGAGAAACAACTTCCTGAGGAATTTATCCTCAGGAAGTCAGCCTGGAAATGTCAAACTAAATGCCCACAAAGGGGATGTTATGTAATTGAAATATTATGACATCACATCATGAAGATGTAGAATGAGTATTGACATGGAAAGATGTCTAGGATGTATTGTAAGTTTTTAAAAAGCATGGTTGTAAAATTGTATGAATGAGGGGTGCCTGGGTGACTCATTCGAAGAGTGCAATTCTTGATTTCAGCTCAGGTCATGATCTTAGGGTCCTGGGATAGAGTCCGAGTTGGGCTCTGTGCTAGGCGTGGAGTCTACTTGAGACTCTGTCTCTCTCTCTCTCCCTCTCCCTCTGCCCCTTGCCCTGTTTCCTTCCCTTTCTAAAATAAATATATAAATAAGTCTTTTAAAAAATTGTATGGATGATATGATCCTACTTGTGATAGGGATAGAGATATGGACAGAGATATAGATATATCAGTGTACAACAAAATGTTAAAGTTCATCTCTGGGAGGAGTTATTTGTCAATTGTCTTTCCTTAGTCCCTTACCCAACTAGTGATAGATTAGGGTTAAGTTTTTCTGCTTCTATGCTTAACCTCTTTTCATGAGACATCTTGTCTCCTAAAGATTCACCAAGAAGGACCCACCAGGAAAATCCCAACTCTTTTGCCATGTCTCTCCTATGAGTAAAGCCCTGTGTGTAGAAGCGGTAAACCTTTGTGTGCTCTGGAGTTCTCTTTTACCACTCCTTAGCTTTGTGACCTTGGGTCTCAGTTTTGTCATCTGAAAATGGGATTAATAATGATCCCATGAGATTAGGCTTCCAAACAATACTTAGCACAGAGTATGAATTGAGTACACGTCAGCTACGGCTAGTTTGGGGTTTGAAATAGATGTTCATTATCTGTGCCATTAGTTCTTTGTTTTTAACAATTTTTAAAAAAGATTTTATTTATTTATTTCACAGAAAGAGAGAGCACAAGCAGGGGGGAGCTCTGGCAAAGGGAGAGGGAGAAGCAGACTCCCCACCCAGCAGGGATCCCAATGTGGGACTCGATCCCAGGACCCTGGGATCATGACTTGAGCTGAAGGCACACCTGACTGAGCCACCCAGGCTCCCGTGTGTCATTAGTTCTTACTACCCATCTTCTTACCCACTTTCTGTTTTTTTCTTTTCTTCTTCCTCTCCTCTTTCTTCTATTCCTTCATCTCCCCTGCTTCTCCTCCTTTCTCTACCTCCACTCCACCCTGTTGTTGCCCCCTCCTCCTCCTCCTTGTTCTTCTCCTTGGTGTGAGCAGCATTTTTGCATACCTGGGGCCACATAGTTGAAACAAACAGGTGAGCAAGTAAAAGTGAATGTAGGAAACTAGTCCATATTTCCAGAGGGAGTACCACTTTGAATTGGAGCCAGGTGTGCCCTCAGTCATGCCCCCATATAGTTTTTGTGTTTTTAAAGCATTTTCAGCCTTTTAATACTCCTCATTGCAAACCTTAAACCCTTGAGGAAGGACCCAATCTAGCTTACCCACAGGTACTAGAAATCCCCAGTCATTACAAAAATAATAAACCAAGAAAAGAGAAGAAGGAACAGGCAATATTGTATAAAACTCTAAATCAGAACCCAATCGCCGAAGGGCTTTATGCTTCCATTAATTCCCCCTCTTTCTAAATATACTTCGGGGCTGTGGAAATAAAGTAGTTTTCCTAATAACTCTTGGGGAGAGTGTCACCTGAACTGTTTGGTTCCAAGGATTATGTGTGAGAGAGCGAAGAAAGAAGGCCAGAGAGCCCCTTTGTCAGGCCCTGTCTTCTGAGAGCTCTACAAACAGTCGTTATCGGGGGACATGCGCCACCTCACTTGATGAGGAATGAATCAACCACATCTTTTAAATACTCAGAGCTGCCAAATGCATGGAAATAATCGAGTCTTGAACCCAGTCTTTGGTGAAAGTACAGCTGACTGATAGATGCTGTACAAAAACCTATTCAGGTGAGTTCACCGAGCCGTGAGGTCCATAGGGCTCCACATTGCTGGCGAGTCGTCTCTGTGTTCCTGCATTCAACTAAATTTCTTTAACCAAACCTTAAACACGCTAATGGAAAAATAGATTTTTTTTTTTTTTAAATGCTACCTAGGCTGGGCCCTGGGCTGGGCATGTATTTGGTCCTTCCAGCAACCCTCAGTGTGGGCCTGGCCATTCTCACTTACAGCTGGGGAAACTGAGGCTCAGCATTTAAGGGAGTGACTCGAGGCCCCTTACTTACCATCCATCCTCCATACTGCAGTCCACCTGTTTGTTTTAAAACAGTAAATTGGATTGTATTGTTCCATTCCGGCACCCCTCTGGAGGTTTTCCATTGCCTGGATTCAACTCTGGACCCCTCCCCACCAGCTCTCCCTCCAACTTTGCCTTGCTCCATCCCCCTTCCCCCAGAGCTCCACCTTCCTCAACCCTTCCTCCTGTAGCCGCCAGCCACACTCCTGCCTGCCTCAGTGACCTGCCTCAGTGACCGGGCATTTGCGCTTGCCCAGAACACACTGCCTCCAGATGCAGGACATAGCTTCTCATTCCGGGTCTCTGGTCAATGTCACCTCCCCAACAGGCACTTGGGACCATTCCAGCCAGGGAATCCCCACCCACTCACCCTTAGTCACTCTCTTTCACATCAGCTCCTTCATCACTTCATCTCGTTAAAGCCCATGTCAGTCTGTGGAAATAGTTTGTTTCCATTTTGGTTTGCTTCATTTTATGTCTTCTCTGTCAGAATCTAATGTCCATGAGGACGGAAATTTTGTCTGTGTGTCCCTCACACATAGAACCCCAGCCAGGCACTTCTTCCAAGTTCAGTAGTCCTCTGATCACTGAATAGATAATTCCATTCTTGGGTTTGGAAAACATGGCCGTACTCTGTGCCATCAGCTCTTCAAATCCCTTATGCTTACTTTTATTTATTTCAAGTTTTTAAGGACCTAGGGTATGAGCAAGCTTGCCACGAAACAAGGCGCCACCGTGCCCAGTAATATTACCCAATCCAAAATTTGCTTGGGAGCTTGCCTTTGGAGGATTTTCCTGGTGGCTCTGGTGTGGGACATGGCAACCATGCTGCTTTGCCTGGTACTGGGGGGTTTCCTGGCAAGACTTTCAGTGTTAAAACTGGGAGCGTCCCAGGCAAACTGGCAGGGCCAGTCACTCTGATGAGAAAGAAGGGAGCAGCCACCCTGACAGCTGACCTTTAACCATTGCTTTGTCTTTCTTCCTCACCTTGACCATTAACCAAGGGTAGCAGACAGGCTATGGATTCAGGCTTTGGTTGAAACACTGACCTTAAACCATCTAAGGAGACTTAGTTTAGTCATCTGTTAAAGTGGGAATAATAAGGCTCTTTACCTTTACAGGTGGGGCGTGGGGACGAAATCAGGAATACCTGGGTGGAGCCCATCGTTGGCTTGGATCGGCCCCAGGTGCACAGTTGGCCTCAGTTAACGTGACTCCCTTTCTTATCTTTCCCCCTTTCTGTGTAACACTCAAGTTTCCTGAGCAGCAAATGATGACTGTTCTATTTTAAACTCCCCGATATTTCTGGGAACCAAGGAGCCTTGTAAGTCATTTGACTACACACACAGCCACGGAAATTCTTATTGGCGAATCAAGGAGAATGCCTTTAAGTTTCCATCATAACCTCCTTTTAAAAATAGCTGACAAATTTGACTTATTTTCAGGACAACAGTAGGATTTTGCTAAGGGGGGGGGGGTTTGTGAAACTCCTCTGGAGATGGTTGATAAAACGGCAAATAACAAATTGCCCGGTGTGGGGAGGGTTTAGACTCGCCTTGAGGCAGATGCTTAGGTTAGAGAGAAATCTTCAACATGGGCTGCTCTCTCCAGCCCCATCTTGAACCTTTGTTCCCCTGACTCTCTGCCTTCCAGTTACGCCAACCTCCTTTTAGTGCTCAGAAATTTCCTTGTGCCCTCTTGCCACAGGGCCTTTGAATGTGCTGCTTTGAGCTTGCAGTCTGATTCACTATTCTCTCTACTCCAACCTGAGTTAGCCTTCACTTGCCTTTTAAATCTCCACTCAAGCAGCTCTTCCTTAGAAAACTTTCTCTGGCATCTCCAGATCAAATCCCTTTACCCTACCCTGCCAGAGTGTCCCAATGCTCACAGATGCAAGTTCGTATTCATGTACGCCATTGTTCAATTAACAGTCCTTTCCTAAACTTGGCCATCATCATAGCTTACATGTTTAAAACGTCTTCTCTGTGCTAGGCACTGTTGTAAGCACTGTACTCGTGTTAGTTTATATAATCTACACACCAGCCTTGTGAGGATAGTGCTATGATTATGCCCATTTTTCAGATGGGGAGACTGAACCACATGGCAGGTAAGTGATTTATCGAAGACCACACAGCAAGTAAGTAGAGGCAGTATTAGAACTCAGGCATCCTGTTCTGGAGTCTATGCTTATAACCACCTTGTTGTTCTGTGTCCTTTGAACAGGGTGGGAGCAATGACCAAGGAGATTTTTTCTACTCACTGTCTCTCCAGTTCTACCACAGGGCCCAACATGCAGTAGGATTTGCCTAAATTTTTGGAGGATGATTAATGGCTTTCCCTAATTATGTGCTCTGGGCCCTCTATTTCCTTCGTCTTGGTGATGATCACAGGAAGGTGTCTCGACTCTCTGCTCAAATCCCAGTTTCATGAGGGCTATAATGGGGCTTCGTTGGACCCACCAAGGAATGGGCCAGCATCCCCTTCTGATTTACAACAACCGAGCAGAAGTCTACATTCACCATCCACCTCTGCCCACCCTGGTCCTTCCTGGAGCTCTGGAGGCCATGGCCACCCCTGGGAGATACTGAAAATATGGAGGAGTTGCTGGAATAACCCAGAACATGGCAAAGTTGATATTCTCTTATTTGTTACTCAACCAAGGTGTTTTTTTAGAAAAACATATATTGTACTCAGCTGAGAGTGGATGAAAACCACCAACAGCTCTTGGTAGCGGCCAGCGAGCCCTTGCTAAATGGAGCCCATGGGTTGCTGTCTGGACCTACAGACTCTGGCCAGTGCTGTCATATGTGGTTTTCATGATGCTGGGGGCACAGATGTACTTTATTGGGTCACACATCTATCTCCCTCAGTAGAATGTGAGCTCTGGGAGGACAAGGGCTCAACAGGAAGTCTCCAGGGCACACTTTAGAGCCTGACACATAGTGGGAGCTCAGGAAATGTTGGCTGAATGGATGTATGAGATATAGGGGCCATATGTGTCAATGGGCTGAGCTCTGATTCTTTATACCAGGGCAGCAGAAGAGCAGGGAAAGCATGCGTGTGCTGCACAGCATGAAATGACAGGAAGTACACTGGGGGGTGTTCACTTAGATTGGAGAAACTTTGGTTGGAAAAGGAGAAAAATATATTTTCCAGGGTGGAGGCAAACCAGGCTTTGTCTCTGGGAGGGTACAGTCACCAAATAGGGGCCAGAACGCAAGGAGGTAAAAGCCCACTCTCTGAATCAAATTCTTTTGGCCAGTGGGATCTGTGTCGGGCCATTTATGTTGGACTCACCCATAGACATCAAGTTCAGATATGTAGACCACCGTTAGGTATGGGGAGGGACTTGTATTCAATGGGAGCTTGTAAAATTCAGATTCTTGGGCCTCACCACAGATCCAAGAATCAGAGTTCAGGGAGTGAGGGCCCCAGAGCCTGCATTTTATTTTATTTTATTTTTTTAATTTTTTAAATTTTGTTATGTTAATCACCATACAGTACATCATTAGTTTTTGATATAGTGTTCCAGGATTCATTGTTTGCATATAACACCCAGTGCTCCATTCAGTACGTGCCCTCCTTAATACCCATCACCAGGCTAACCCATCCCACCACCCCCCTCCCCTCTAAAACCCTCAGTTTGTTTCTCAGAGTCCATAGTCTCTCATGGTTCATCTCCCCCTCCGATTCCCCCCCTTCATTTTTCCCTTCCTGCTATCTTCTTCTTCTTCTTCTTTTTTTTTTTAACATGTAATATATTATTTGTTTCAGAGGTACAGGTCTGTGATTCAACAGTCTTACACAATTCACAGCGTAGAGCCTGCATTTTAAATACATACCTAAGCGGGGGGCACCTGGGTGGCTCTGTCGGTTAAGCATCTGCCGTTGGCTCAGGTCATGATCTTGGGGTTCTGAGATCGAGCCCCACATCGGTCTCCCTGCTCAATGGGGAGTCTGCTTCTCCCTCTCCCTCTGCCCCTGCTTATGCTTGCTCTCTCTCTCTCTCTCAAATAAATAAAGCTTAAAATAAATAGACACCTACCGGGATCTGATACATCACGCATGTGGACACTGATGCTGTGAAGCAGTGATTCTTCATCAAGGATGTACTTCAGACTTGCCTGGGGAGCTCTTACCACATGTAGAATGTGTAGGGCTTGCCCTCTGGAGATTCTGAGTCCGGAGGGCTCGGGGTAGACTGGAGGTGGCGCAGGGCCCAGGCATATGGATTTTTTTTAAAAAACTGCTTTTCCAACAGTAGGGTGAATATCAACTTGAGTTGCTTATTGCTTGGTGATAATACCTGAACGCTTGTTAAAATGCCAGTTCCCAGGCTGGCCCTAGAGTTGCTGAATTTGCCTCTATGGGAATTGGTGATTCTCAACATCTCTTAAAGTTTGGGACACATGATCCTGTCCTGTGCCTCTTAGGGGCTCCCTGGTGGTCAGAGCAAGGGGAACGTGCATTGACAAATATCTGCTATTTTGGCCCTAAGCCATGAGGTACTTTATGCTCCTTCCATTATTGATTCTCACAGCTCTCATAATAGGTGTTCATTATTTTTCCCCTTTATAGATGAGCAAAGTTGAAGCCTAGGGAGGAAGCCATGATGCTGAGAAGTGGTGAAGCCGCGTATAAAATGCTAGACCCACAGAGGTCTGCCTCTAAGCTTTCACTCCAGGATCGACATAGCTGAAAGCTCGTTTGTAGGGATGGGTCATAGAAGTTTTTGCACATGCTCAGGGCTGCCATACACCCATCTGGCGCCATGACATTGGTCTGCTGTTGGCTGGTGTGTGTGTGTTGTGGGGGAGATATCTCCCGCTGGTAAAGATCCAGCTCAGGACCAATAGACACTAACACCATCAATCCGCTCACCAAAGGGCGATACATAGTCCTAGACCCTTTGGCCAAGGTACACAATGGCTTTGTTTTTGGGATGGACGTCTGGGAAGGTGTTTTCATGTATATTTTCTGTATTAATCAATAAAACATCCTTAGGAGGTCATATAATGGGTTGAATTGTGTGTCCTCCCCAAGAAACAATTCATATGTTGAAGTCCTGAACCTCAGGACCTCAGAATGTGAACTTCTTTGGAGATAGCGTCTTTTCAGAGGCAATCAGGTTCAAGTGGGGTCACTCAGGTGGGCCCTGATCCAGTAGGACTGCTGTCCTTATAAAAGGGGAAATTTGAACACAGAGACATGCATGGAAACAAGATGAGATGAAGACAGAGGGAAAGAGAGCCATCTACAAACCAAGGAGGGGCCTGGGACAGAGTCTCCCTCACAGCCCACAGAAGGGACCAACCCCGGCTGACACCTTGATTTTAGGCTTCCAGGCTCCAGAGCTGTGAGACAACACATTTCTGTTGTCTGAGCCACCAGTTTGCGGTGCTTTGTTACTGAGGCCTGGGCAGACCAACATAGGAAGTAATTACTGCGATTACTCCATTTTCCAGGTAGGGTAACTGGGATTCCCAAAGGTCACGACCCATGACAGGGAAGTGCAGATGCCCCTGCTGAACCCCGACTGGATCCGACCCCAAAGTCCTGGCTTTCTCCTCTCCCTCGTTGTGCTCCACTGGGCCAACCCACATCGGCCTGGGAAAACCATTTGGATTTCTTTCCCCCTCCCTCCTCTGATTGGGGCTGCTGGTGAGGACGGTGATGATATGAACCAAACCATCCCCAGAGCGCATGTCTGCCTTTGGAAGCAGCCGACTGAGGTTGAGATCCCCTGCTCTGTGTCTTGTCAACTGGAGCACATGGGGCAGGTTTGTTTTTTTAACTTCTCTCTGGGCCTCAGTTTCCCTCTCTGAGAAGTGGGGAGAATGGAACTTAGCACAGAGGGTGATGGTGAGGATCAGAAGAAATGATGCTTGGAGGCAGCCAAGCACAGTGCTGGGTCTTTCAGGTCCTGGGCGGATGGTAGCTGCCTCCATGATTACTTGGAATCAGACGGTATCCCCTTCAAGTCAAGGTGCTTGTTATGGGGGATGGGGGCCTTTTTGCCCCACCGTTCCTATCTCCATCGGGACCCATGGAACGGTCATATAGGAACAGCAGGGCTTGGCTGTTACCCTACCACTTGGATGCTAATCCCCATTAACCATAGTAAACAGCAGAGATGCTTTTTCAGCCCCTCCCCATGGGGCCTGATACGGCTGCAAGGAAGACCTACTGGAAGAGGCTCTTGAAGCCTTTGCATATGCTCTGTGCTACAGTCAGAGATATAAATACGCCTCACACACGGTGTTAAAAGAATCATTCCACAGCCTACACAGATGTCAAAATAATAACAGGATGATGTTAGGCGAGGAAATATTTTTGATGACTAGTCCCCCATCTAGAGTTATATAATCTATATATATATATATATATTTTTTGGTTGTTATTGTTAAGAGAAGTCATGTGAAGGTTGGTGAGTCCAAAGGTCTTAAGACTGTTCCATATTGGCAAAGCCTTTGAACTTGGTGGTTTTATGCTGGGTTCAAGAGAATGTGGGTATGAGGTCGCTTTGAGGGCAGGCAGGGTGCTGCTGGACTAGGGGTGCCCAGGGATTATTTCGACTGGACTCTTTTGTTGAGTGCTTTCTATGTGCTGCACGCTGTGCTTGGCGTTGGGCATGGAGGCAGGGCCTGTGAGGCACAGCGGCTGCCTTCTGGAACTTGCAGTGAATGGTGGAAGGACAGCCCCAGACCACATGAGCAGACATGTCATAAAACCCTTGCGAGTTGTGATTTCTGCTATAAAAGAAGCGAACAGGCGGAGAGACAGAGAAACAGGACATGAAGTGATGGGGAGGCTTCTCTGAGCTGTCGAATAATGGGGGAAGGAACATTTTAGGCCTTGCAGCGTCCTTCAGGGTGGAACTAGCTCAATGTGTGAGGAAGGAAGAGAAGGCGGGGTGGGGGGGTGGGGGGGCTGAACTTGAGTGAGGGAGGGAGCGAGTGATGGCAGGAAAGTGCCCAGTTAGGTGATTATTTTTATTAAATGATTATTTTTGTTATCCCAAGTCTGTTGCAGCTCAGGTTTCTAAATAAAATACAGGATGCCCAGATAAACTCAAATTTCAGACAAAAGCAACAGATAACTTTTAGTGTAAGTCAGTCCCAAATACTGCATGGGACTTACCACTAAAAAAATCATCCTTTGTTTATCTGAAATTCAAATTTAACCAGGAGTCCTGCATTTTTTTATAGGTTAATTCTATTTATAATTATTTAATTAACATATAACGTATTATTTGTTTCAGGGGTATAGGTCTGTGATTAATCAGTCTTACACAATTCATAGCGCTCACCATCGCACATACCCTCCCCAATGTCTATCACCCAGCCACCCATCTTCCCCCACCCGCCTCCACTTTAGCAACCCTCAGTTTGTTTCCTGAGATTAAGAGTCTCTTATGGTTTGTCTCCCTCTCTGGTTTCGTCTTGTTTCATTTTTCCTTCCCTTCCCCTATGATCCTCTGTCTTGTTTCTGAAATTCCTCATATCAGTGAGATCATATGATAATTGTCTTTCTCTGATTGACTTATTTCGCTTAGCATAATACCTCTAGTTCCATCCACGTCATTGCAAATGGCAAGATTTCATTTTTGATGGCTGTAAATATTCCATTGTATATATATACCACATCTTCTTTATCCATTCATCTGTTGATGGACATCTAGGCTCTTTCCATAGCTTGGCTACTGTGAACATTGCTGCTATAAACATTGGGGTGCACGTGCCCCTTCAGATCACTACATTTACATCTTTGGGGTAAATACCCAGTAGTGCAATTGCTGGGTTGTTGGGTAGCTCTATTTTCAACTTTTTGAGGAACCTCCATACTGTTTTCCAGAGTGGCTGCACCAGCTTGCCTTCCCACCAACAGTGTAGGAGGGTTCCCCTTTCTCTGCATCCTCACCAATATCTGTCGTTTCCTGACTTGTTAATTGTAGCCATTCTGACTGGTGTGAGGTGGTAACTCATTGAGGTTTTGATTTGTATTTCCCTGATGCTGAGTGATGTTGAGCACTTTTTCATGTGTCTGTTGGCCATTTGGATGTCTTCTTTGCAGAAATGTCTTCTGCCCATTTCTTGATTGGATTATTTGTTCTTGGGTGTTGAGTTTGATAAGTTCTTTATAGATTTTGGATACTAGCCCTTTATCTGATATGTCATTTGCAAATATCTTCTCCCATTCTGTAGGTTGTCTTTTGGTTTTGTTGACTGTTTCCTTTGCTGTGCAAAAGCTTTTTATCTTGATGAAATTCCAATGGTTCATTTTTGTCCTTGCTTCCCTTGCCTTTGGCGATGTTTCTAGGAAGAAGTTGCTGTGGCTGAGGTCGAAGAGGTTGCTGCCTGTGTTCTCCTCAAGGATTTTGTTGGATTCCTATTTCACATTTAGGTCTTTCATCCATTTTGAGTCTATTTTTGTGTGTGTTGTAAGGAAATGGTCCAGGGTCATTCTTCTGCATGTGGCTGTCCAATTTTCCCAACACCATTTGTTGAAGAGACTGTCTTTTTTCCATTGGACATTCTTTCCTGCTTGTCGAGGATTAGTGGACCATAGAGTTGAGGATCCATTTCTGGGCTCTCTATTCTGTTCCATTGATCTATGTGCCTGTTTTTGTGCCAGTACCATACTGTCTTGATGATGACAGCTTTGTAATAGAGCTGGAAGTCCGGAATTGTGATGCCGCCAGCTTTGCTTTTCTTTTTTCAACATTCCTCTGGCTATTCGGGGTCTTTTCTGGTTCCATACAAATTTTAGGCTTATTTATTCCATTTCTGTGAAAAAAGTTGATGGTATTTTGATAGGGATTGCATTAAATGTGTAGATTGCTCTAGGTAGCATTGACATCTTCACAATATTTGTTCTTCCAATCCATGAGCATGGAACGTTTTTCCATTTCTTTGTATCTTCCTCAATTTCTTTCATGAGTATTCTATAGTTTTCTGAGTACAGATTCTTTGCCTCTTTGGTTAGATTTATTCCTAGGTATCTTATGGTTTTGGGTGCAATTGTAAATGGGATCGACTCCTTAATTTCTCTTTCTTCTGTCTTGTTGTTAGTGTATAGAAATGCCACTGATTTCTGTGCATTGATTTTATATCCTGCCACTTCACTGAATTCCTGTATGAGTTCTAGCAGTTTTGGGATGGAGCCTTTTGGGTTTTCCACATAAAGTATCATATCATTTCCAAAGAGTGAGAGTTTGACTTCTTCTTTGCTGATTCGGATTATGTCTTTTTGTTGTCTGATTGCTGAGGCTAGGACTTCTAGTGCTATGTTGAATAGCAGTGGCGATAGTGGACATCCCTGTCGTGTTCTTGACCTGAGGGGGAAAGCTCTCAGTTTTCCCCATTGAGAATGATATTCACTGTGGGTTTTTCATAGATGGCTTTTATGATATTGAGGTATGTACCCTCTATCCCTATACTCTGAAGAGTTTTGATCAAGAAAGATGCTGTATTTTGTCAGATGCTTTTTCTGCATCTATTGAGAGTACCATATGGTTCTTGTTCTTTCTTCTATTAACGTATTGTATTACATTGATTTGCAGATGTTGAACCAACCTTGCAGCCCGGGAATAAATCCCACTTGGTTGTGGTGAATAATTGTTTTAATGTACTGTTGGATCCTGTTGGCTAGTATTTTGGTGAGAATTTTTGCATCCATGTTCATCAGAGATATTGGTCTATAGTTTTCCTTTTTGATGGGGTCTTTGTCTGGTTTTGGGATCAAGGTAATGCTGGCCTCATAAAATGAGTTTGGAAGTTTTCCTTCCACTTCTATTTTCTGGAACAGTTTCAGAAGAATAGGTATTAATTCTTCTTGAAATGTTTGGTAGAATTCCCCTGGGAAGCCATCTGGACCTAGGCTTTTGTTGGGAGATTTTTGATGACTGCTTCAATTTCCTTAGTGGTAGATCTGTTCAGGTTTTCTATTTCTTCCTGGTTCAGTTTTGGTAGTTTATACATCTCTAGGAATTCATCCATTTCTTCCAGATTGTCTAATTTGCTGGCATATAGTTGCTCATAATATGTTCTTATAATTGTTTGTATTTCTTTGGTGTTGGTGTGATCTCTTCCATTCATGATTTTATTTATTTGGGTCATTTCTCTTTTCTTTTGATAAGTCTGGCCAGGGGTTTATCAATCTTGTTAATTCTTTCAAAGAACCAGCTCCTAGTTTCGTTGATCTGTTCTACTGTTCTTTTAGTTTCTGTTTCATTGATTTCTGCTCTGATCTTTATTATTTCTCTTCTCCTGCTGGGTTCAGGCTTTATTTGCTGTTCTTTCTCCAGCTCCTTTAGGTGTAGGGTTAGGTTGTGTATTTGAGACCTTTCTTGTTTCTTGAGGAAGGCTTGTATTGCTATATACTTTCCTCTTAAGACTGCCTTTGCTGCATCCCAAAGACTTTGAACAGTTGTGTTTTCATTTTCATTTGTCTCCATGAATTTTTTAAAATTCTTCTTTAATTTCCTGGTTGACCCATTCATTCTTTAGTAGGCTGCTCTTTAGCCTCCATGTATTTGAGTTCTTTCCAACTTTCCTCTTGTGATTGAGTTCGAGTTTCAAAGCATGTGGTCTCAAAATATGCAGGAAATGATCCCAATCTTTTGGTACCGGTTGAGACCTGATTAGTTACCTAGGATATGATCTATTCTGTAGAATGTTCCATGGGCACTAGAGAAGAATGTGTATTCTGTTGCTTTGGGATGGAATGTTCTGAATATATCTGTGAAGTCCATCTGGTCCAGTGTGTCATTTAAAACTTTTATTGCCTTGTTGATCTTTTGCTTAGACGATCTGTCCATTTCAGTGAGGGGGGTGTTAAAGTCCCCCACTGTTATTGTATTATTGTTGATGTGTTTCTTTGATTTTGTTATTAATTGGTTTATAAAATTGGCTGCTCTATGCCCCTAACATAGATATTTACAATTGTTAGATCTTCTTGTTGGATAGACCCTTTAAGTAGGATATAGCGTCCTTCCTCATCTCTTATTACAGTCTTTGGTTTAAAATCTAATTTGTCTGATATAAAGATTGCCACCCCAGTTTCCTTTTGGTGTCCCTTAGTATGGTAAATTGTTTTCCACCTCCTCACTTTAATGGAGGTGCCTTTGGGTCTAAAATGAGTCTCTTGCAGACAGCATATCGATGGGTCTTGTTTTTTTTTTTTATCCAATCTGATACCCCGTGTCTTTTGATTGGGGCATTTAGCCCATTTACATTCAGGGTAACTATTGAAAGATAGGAATTTAGTGCCATTGTATTGCCTGTAAGGTGACTGTTACTGTATATTGTCTGTTCCTTTCTGCCATCTGGTCTATGTTACTTTTAGGCTCTCTCTTTACTTAGAGGACCCCTTTCAATATTTCTTGTAGGGCTGGTTTGGTGTTCACAAATTCTTTTAGTTTTTGTTTGTCCTGGAAGGTTTTTATCTTTCTTTCTATTTTCATTGACAGCCTAGCTGAATATAGTATTCTTGGCTGCATATTTTTTCATTTAGTGCTCTGAACATATCATGCCAGTCCTTTCTGGCCTGTCAGATCTCTGTGGGTAGGTCTGCTGCCAATCTAATGTTTCTACCGTTGTAGGTTACAGACCTCTTGTCCCAAACTGCTTTCAGGATTTTCTCTTTGTCTTGAGACTTGTACGTTTTACTATTAGATGTCGGGGTGTTGACCTATTTTTATTGATTTTGTTTTGATTATTGATTTTGAGGGGATTCTCTGTGCCTCCTGGATTTTGATGCCTGTTTCCTTCCCCAAATTAGGGGGGGATATAGGGGATATAGGGGATATAGGATGGAATGTTCTGCTATAATTTGCTCCAATCTGCTATAATTTGCTCCAGTATACCTTCTGCCCCCCTCTCTCTTTCTTCTTCTTCTAGGATCCCAATTATTCTAATATTTTTTCATCTTATGGTATCACTTATCTCTCGAATTCTGCCCTTGTGATCCAGTAGTTGTTTACTCTCTTTTTCTCAGATTCTTTATTCTCCATCATTTGGCCTTCTATATCACTAATTCTCTCTTCTGCCTCATTTATCCTACCAGTTAGGGCCTCCATTTTTGATTGCACCTCATTAATAGCCTTTCTGATTTCAACTTGGTTAGATTTTAGTTCTTTTATTTCTCTAGAAAGGGATTCTCTGGTATCTTCTATGCTTTTTTTCAAGCCCAGCTAGTATCTTTATAATTGTCAATCTGAACTCTAGTTCCAACATCTTACTAATGTCCGTATTGATTAGGTCTCTGGCAGTTTGTACTCTTTCTTGTTCTTTTTTTTGAGGTGAGTTTTTCCACCTTGTCATTTTGTCCATAGAAAAATAGATGAATGAGAGAACAAAATGCTAAAAGGGTAACAACGACCCCAGAAAAATATACACTAAACAAATCAGATGGGACCTGAAACCTTCCTGAAAGTGGTTCCTTTTCTGTTCATAGAGTTGCTGCTTTTCTTTTCTTCGATCCCCTGTTGAGTTTGTAGGTATTCAGAATTGTTTGATACATATCTAGCTGAATTCCTGGGACCAGATGAAATTTGGGTCTCCTCCACCATCTTGCTTCTCTGGGCATCCTGCATTTTTTTTTTGCTAGATCTGGCAACCCTAGCTGGAGTGATCAACCAATGCCATGCAGACCGGGAAGGTAGAGGAGGTGTTCAAATAAATCTTATAGGCAAAGATGATGGTTTATTTTGCCCCTGGAAATTCTATGGAGTAGAATAAGGACTGTGTCTTTGTCCATCCGATCTTGCTGTGGGATCTGGAGTGGTTTGCTTAACCTCTCTGTGTCCCAGCTGCCACAGCTGAAAAATAGAGATACTATTTGAGTCTTGAGGGCCTCAGCAGGTTTTCCTGAGGCTTCATTTGCAGAATATTTGCTGAAGTGCTACCAAGGGTACTGAGCATTTTATAATTTGAGGGCATGAGTTATGACAACCCTTATGGGCTCTTGATACTAGGGTACTTGGGAGTTTCCTGGATTAGGGAGAACAGGGTACTACTGATTATTGGCCTCAGGCTTTCATTTGGCTTGGCACAGCAGTTACTGATTCTGTGTGTATTTCAAAGTTTGACAGTTTTTCATTTTGGATTTTTTGAGTTTATTTTTGATTTTTAAAACTATTGCATTAAAATATTTGTTGTGATGACTGATTATTTTGATGCCCCATTTTTATATTTTGCACCCAGACAGGTGGCTCACTCCCTTACCTATGTCCTGGCTCCTGATGGAGGAACACAGTTTCAGGAATCAGACATACTTACCAGGGCTTGATTTTGGACCCACCGTTTACTGAGTGACCCTGCCTCATGGCACCTCCATTTCCCTATCTGTAAAATGGGTTTCATAAAAGCACATGTCTCAAAGTTGGTTGTGGAAAAAAAAAATCCATGTCAAATGCTGAAGAGAATGCCTGGCATTTACGAAGTGTCCAAAACATGGTGGCCATCAACATTATTCTCTTTGAACATTAGTTTCTTCATCTGCCAAGTGGAGACAATCCTAACTTCTCCCTCAGTGACTTACTGTGGGGCATCACGGGGATAATTACGCAGAATGACTGTCTAAGTGCTGGGTCCTTCAGTGTCCTCTCTTTCCTCCACACCAGGAAAGCAGGTTATCTTTGTCATGCATTTCTGTTTACATCTCACCTCATGCCAGCAAGTATCCTTCTAATCAAGGGCACACATGCTGGAGAAGTGCCTGGGTCCTTTGCCCTTGCATTCCCCTCCTATTTCCTGTATTGTAACTTTGGACTCTCAACACTTGCTGGGAGCTGAAACTCAGAGTAGTGTAAATGCCAGTCATTCATTTATTCAGTGGGCAGATATTTATCCAGAACCTACTATGTGCTAGGCATGTCTGCAGATGTTGCAGATGGAGCCATAAAGTGACAGACACGGGTTCCCCCCTGCGGAAACTTACGTGGCAGCAGGGGGGACCCGAGAGAACACATGCAGAAGCAAGGCAACTTCGGACGGTGGGGGAAGGAAACCAAGCAGGGCCAAGGGAGAAGGTGAGGGGAGGAGGGGCCTCAGCGAGGGCGCACACTGAGGTATGATGTTGGAGCAGAGGGCCGATGGACCACAGTCTGCATCCTTCCTTTGAGCTTTGTATCTTCCTCTGTGCCATGGGGGTAAGAGTCCCACTGCCTAGGGTGACGTTAGGAGTGAACACTCAACAGGTGTTCGTCCCCTTCCCTTCATGTGGTCAATCTGGCCGTAGTGTAAGAAATCTTGTCTCCATCTCCCTCATGTGTCCCAGACCATAGTCCTCTCTAAGAAGGTGTCACTGACATCTGGGCCTCACCCCTCTGTGTGCTTCTGTTCTCTGTTTGCTTGCTTGACAGGGAGCACACCCCATTCATGCTGGTCTCTCTCTCTCTTCTCTCCTCTTGTTTCCTCCATTCTCTTTCTCCTCAGTCTCTTTGAAACCCAGCCTCTCACTATCACGTGAGTTGGGCCCCAGTCTGGACAACAGCTCAATGTTTAGGTCTGGACTGGATGTACGTAAGCAATGAACCAATGACCCCTTTAGAGAGAAGAGGGTGGAATTCACAGTGCACAACCATGTCCACAGCTCAGCCAACTGAACGTATCTCTGTTCACACAAAAAGGACACATTTGTTTAACCACTTGCTGTAGAAGTGATGATGTCAGGCATCCAGATAGCCTTTCACCCCATGTTCCTGGGTGAGATTTCCCCTCTTTTTAATGCTCTTCATGTTCTGTGCTGGGTTTAATAATCCTGTGGCCTTGGAAGGGTGACAGGTTTGTCATGTTTTCCATGCTGTGGCCCTCCTGTGGAAAGAAATCGAGAAAGAAAAAGAGAAGTTTCTGATCCAAAATGGGAGTCCTTTGAATGTTCCAAGGGAGGTAAAAGCAGAGAGTCTTGTGTGGAGCTCCTAGAATCTCTGCTTGTCAGGATGACTTGGCAGGTCTTTGTCTCCCTGAACTAGACCTTGACGGTGCACCCCCTCCCACAGTTCACTTGGCAAGTCCTGCTCTGGTGTACCTGTGCCATGGGGACTGTATGAGGCCAGGGTCCGTCAATAAGTCATCCTAGTAGGCTGGCTGAGGGAGCAGGTGCAGGGTGTGTGAAAGACCAGCGCTTGAATCCTGGTTTTGCTGTTCGCTATCTGAAGGGCCTTCTGTGATCTCTCTACTCCAGTCAGCGCCCCCGTCCTGACCTCATTACTCTGAGGGAGGGACAGGAGGGCTGATCACAATACTGTTTTTCCTTCTTCCAGGAGCAAGGTAGGATTACGCTTGTCCATTGCTTTAAGTTAGTAGTGGCCATGTGATTGCTTTGGCCAGGAAGTATGAGCAAAAGTGATGTGTGTGTCACTTCCTGTGGAAGCTGTAATAAGCCAGTATGTAATTTCCCCAAGTCCTCTTTTCCTTGCTGTGGAGATCACACTGAGATTGAACATACGTTGAGATGAAGCCTCCTCCATTGGTCCTTGAGTGCCTACAGGGAACACACCCCTCCGCCCACCTACATTTGACATGCACCGTGAGTGGAAAATGGACCAGCCTCTGGGACTTAGGGGTTGTTTGTTACTGCAGCACAACCTAATGAATCCTGACCGATACAATATCCCCTTTAAATGTTTGCTTTTTCCTTTATAACATGTATTACCACCACCAAACTTGCTTATATGTATTTGCTTATTTTTTGTCTCCTTTCTCTAGAAGTTCCATGAGAACCATCTTTTTTTGTTATTGTTTTTTGTTTGTTTTTGTGAGAGCACGAGTGGGGGGAGAGGGGCAGAGGGAGAGGAAGAGAGTATCTCAAGCAGACTCCATGCTGAGCGTGAAGCCTGATGCAGGGCTCAATCTCACGACCCTGAGACCATGATCTGAACCAGAATCAAGAATCGGACAGTCAATTGACTGAGCCACCCAGGCATCCCTTTTTTTGTTATTGTTTAATGTAGTAACGCTAGTATCTTGAAGACTGTCTAGTACATAGTAGGCACCAAATTAATATGTACTGGGTTGGTTAATAATTCAGTTAATGTGGCCAGGTCACTTAACTTCCATGAGCCTCACACTCCTCATCTATGAAATGGGGATACTCATCATACCTGTGTCATAGGAATATTTTGTGAAGGAAAGTGTCACAAATAGAAAGCACCTTGCACCATGCCTGGCACATAGTAGGTGTGCAAAAAATATGTGCTTTTGTTTTGTAACACTTGTCAATCCAGTGAATCAAAAACAGGGTCTCTGTTGTCAGTTATATTTGGCGGATATATTTTACACAGTTCCCCAGACTTATGAAAGGTCCCTTTGCAAATAGGTAGCATTGTTATAATGGAGTCCAAGGAACTCAGTCATAGAAACTCCACAAGACTTGTTCTAAGTGTCTGCTTTTCGTTCACAAGCAGGAGGACATGGGATTTGGGAAAGTAGCTGTTCCGTGTTGGGCTGGAGCACCATCGAGCCCCCTACGAGCTTTAAGTGCTTTGGGTCTTGGGGTGGATGTTCAAATAGGAAGAAGTAACTAGGCCCATGCCATCTTTTTAAAGCCTGAGAAGAGACACACTGGGTGCTTACACTTACCTTCATTCTCAGTGCTGGGTGTGGAATCCCGTCCTGATGTGGGGGATCTCTTCCAGATTCCTGTCTGCCGAGGGATGGATGAGTCTCTAAGTTACACCTGCTGGGCAGGGCGTTGGGTAGGTGCTGAAGTGGTGGGCTCTGGGGTGGGATGGACTCAAGCTTGACTCTGGGCTCCATGACTTTAGAGGCCTTACAGACTTTGGGCAAACATCCTCTCCTCTCTGTGTGTTGGTTCCCTTATCTGTCATTCGGTGTCATTCTAGGGAGAAGCAGGTGAGATTCTCTGAGTTTTCCCCTAAACTTGATCTCTTTCTATCTGCTCTCTTGGCTGAAGCCAGTGTGTTGTTCCTAAAAGGCAAATCTAATCATGTGACTTGTCACCTGAAGAACACATCTTCAATGGTGTGGCATTTCCCTCAGGGTCGCGTCTAAACCCTGCATTCCAGCATGGGTCCTGCCTTGACTGGTCTCTGCCCACCTTTCCATTTTCACCTGCGCCTGCCTGCCTCGCTGCCGCCCAGCCAACCAGTCTCTGTGTGGACACAGAGATACAGACACCTACACACTCCTTCTCTCTCTCCCTGTCACCGAGGGACACTGGGGATAGTCCCCTCAAAGGACCAAACCTTGTGGTGCTGTCGGGCTGGTTTGGGGGCGGTGGCCTTGCTTTTCGACGGAAAACGGGACTTGTCTTTTCAGGCTCTCCTTCCGTCCCATAGTAGTAGCTCCGTCAATAAAGTGATTTGGAGGCACGGCTTTGGCAGGCTTCCCGAATACCAGTGACTACAACAGCTGGGCCATTGGGAAGCCCAGCTTCCCTGTGACTTGCAGATGGGAAAGGTTCTAGGTGTATGTGTGTGCACGTGTGTATTTTTGTATATGTGTGTGCTTGTGTGTATATGCATATGTACATGTGATTTATGTGGGTCTATATGTGCATGTGTGTGTATGTGTGTGAAAATGGCAAAAGAGATGGTGTTTCTTTTTTTCTTCATTTCCTCCCTGCGTTCCTGCCTGTGTCACTTGGTCTCCGTGACTGTCTCTGTTGTCTGTCCTGTCTCTGACCCTTGCTCTGTCGGTTTGCACCCCCGGGTCCCTCTCCGTGCCTTCCCTCGGCACCCCTTCGCCGAGCATCCTGTCTCTCTGTTGGCATAGAGGACTGGTTACCTAGGAAACCACTGCAGGGTGAGCATGTGTGATTGGCCAGGCCGGGGCTGACTCTGGGTTGGCGGGCAGATTTTGGGGGTGACTCTCTCATCGTCAATCCCCTTCGGGGGAGGGACATTCTCCAGGACATGAAAGGAACCTGAGTGTGCTGTGGTGAGCAGGGTTCCTCCGCCGGGAAGGAATTCCTGTCCTAATGAGGACTCAGAGTTACAGAATGAGGTCACACTAAGAAATTTCCAAAAAGGCAGGCAAGCAGGAGGCTTCGGGAAGGGCTGTAATAGTAATAGCTAACGCCTACTTGCTGGTCACTGTTCGCTGAGCTCTTTCTCTCCATCAGCTCGTTAGCAAACCTGTGCAGTAGGTGTTATTTTTCTCTCCATTTTACAGATGAAGAGGAGAAGGCTGAGAGGGAAATCGCTCGGCTAAGTCTTCACTGGTGGTAAAGCAGGGCTGGGATGTGAACCCAGGCGTGTCTTGTATTTAAGACATGTGCATGGCCCCCTTCCCTGGGAATTCTAGGGAAGAAATGGAAGATGTGGGATCAGTGCTCACAGACGCAGGGGGATGGGCAAGATGGCTTCTCAAGACCCCTCTTGCCTACACCCCCAGCCCCCCATCCTCTGATCTGGTTCTTCTCTCTCTTGGGTAACTAGCCCACCGCTTCGTGGAGTCCTGCAGTACTCAGGAACTAACGTGTCACCAACTCACCTGTCACCCCTGCTTCCTCCTGTCTCAGGAATGACAAAGCATCCAGGAAGTGGATGCTGGTTATACAACAGTGCCAATGTACCAAATGCCGCAGAGGTGGACACTTAAAAAAATAGCCACCACGGCAAATTTTATGTGACGTATATTAAGAAAAAAGAGGGACCGGAATCCTATATGCATCCAGCTGGGGGTCTCGTGAGCCTGTGATTCTGGCCCTGGGCTTGTCCCATGGAAGAGAGAAGAGTCAGCCGGCAGGGTGCTTTTGAGGACTTTCTCTATGCTAGGAGTGCCCTCTGCGAACTGCTTAAACATGGGTTATCTCATTGATCCTCCCAACCCCCTGTGAGGCAGTTTGCCATATGATATCCATCCATTTCACAGATGAAGTCCCTGAGGCTCTGGGATGCTGAAGGATTTCTGGAGCTTACACAGCTAGCTAGTGATACCTTCTGGTTTGAACCTGGGCGTTTCTGACACCATAACGTCTCCTGAATTTGCAAAGGCCTCCTTACTGCCTTCCTGTTCCGAGGATCCCAGTGAGAGAGCCCTGCTTCCCTGTTGTCCCAGGAGATTAGGGGATCCCTTGTCCCCAATTCCAGCTCCGTCCCTTCTCAAGGCCTCAGCGCCCATCTGTCTCCTCACGGGCAGTTGGCTGGCATGGACCATCACCCCAGTGTCCCCAAAGTGTCAAAGCTAGTTCAGTGATGTTACAGAGTGGTGGCTGGAAATAAGCCAGGGACCCAGTGCAGGTGAGTCGGCTAGATCAAAGCTAATGAGGCACGTCCCCGGGAAGCGCAGCGGAGGTGGGCAGCATCGAGTGGTTACCTGCCACCATTGGTTCTGGAGATGTGGCTGGGTAGTAAATTGGCCAGAAAGGAAGAACTGGGGGTTCTGTGGGGCCCAGAGAAGAAGGGAGGGGGCAGGATGCACTCCCCTTTGGTCATGGGGCAGAATTAGAACCAGAGTCCTTCCAGCCACCATGTGCCCATCACATATCAGCCTCTGGGCCACTTACTAGGACTGCCAGCTTGGTGAGATGTTTAGCTATAGCAATGGCTATATTTACATGTGTGGTCCATTTAAACCTTTCAAGAACTGTGATTGGGCCAATCAGGATCCTTCTCCCCATTTTACAGGGGAGGGGATTGGGGAGGGATCGGGGAGGGGAGGTATGAGATGACTCCTCCAAACTCACACAGCTGGCAAGATGCAGAGTCGGGGCTGGCTACGCCCAACCTCTCTTGTTTTATACAGTAGGTCTTACTGCTTCCTGAAGATTAATTGGGGTCACTAGGGAGTCAGGGCAAGGACTTATTAGGTGGTTAAGGATGAAAGATGGGAGCAGAAGTCTGCCATCTGTCATAGTCTGTTCAATATACACATCTGACAAGATTAAATACCAGGACATCAGATCATGTGGGTGTGGCGTTTTTGCCCATGGTAGTGGGCCTCCAAGTGTGGTCCCTGGTCCAGGAGCATTGGCATCTCCAGGGAAGTTGCTAGACATGCAAATTCTGGGGATGGTGCCCAGCAATCAGCCATCTGTGTTGACTGGCAGCGCCTCAAAAGATATGTCCACCTGGAACCTGTGAGCATGACTTTATTTGGAAAAAGTGTCTTTGAGATGTCACTAAGGTAAGGATTTTGAGAAGTGATCAACTTGAATTAGGATGAGCCCTAAATCCAATGATAAGGGTCCTAATAAGAGCAGAGAAGAGGAAAGCACACACAACAAAAGCCATGTGAAGCCAGAGGCAGAGATTGGAGGGATGCATCTGCAAGCCAAGGAACACCAAGGATTGCAGCAACCCCCAAAATCTAGGAGAGAAGCATGGAGTGGATCCTTCCTGAGAGTCTCCAGAAGGAGCCAAGCCTTCAGACACTTCGATTTCAGACTTTTGGCCTCCAGAACTGTGAGCGAACATGTTTCTGTTTTAAACCACTTGTTTGTGGCCATTTGTTAAGGCAGCCAAGGGAAACCAACCAGGTTTCCTGCCCGGTTATCCTGATGCACACTAAAGTCTGAGAAGCCCTAGTTCAGAGTAGTATGTCTGCACGTGTACAGAGTCATAGGCCCCAGTCCTTGCCCACCCAATCCAAGTAAGTCAGGGATGTGTATGTTTCAACAAGCGCCTATGGTCATTTTTACTCACAGTAAAATCTGGGAGAATGTAGCACTGAAGAGTACTATATTGCACGGAAATGTCTTTGTCTCTCCTCCCCTTGCCAAGCCAGGTGAGAGACCTCCTTTCTTAGCCAGCTTCCTACACTTGCAGGACTTTTCAGCATTCTCATTGTTATGGTTATCTTCTAGTTCTGTGTGCACTTGGCAAGGGAAGAAGGTGAACATGGTTTATGGTGGAGACATACGTACCCCTTTAGAACCTGATATCTGCCTTGTGCACTATATCTGTGTAAGTGCACTCTGGCCCACTGTGGAGAGCATCAGGGCCTGGATGGGAGGTGAGCAAAGCCCATAGATAGGCATGAGGCTTGACTCCCTAATCCACATCAGCTGTGGGGGCAGGACCACTGAGAAAGCAGAGCGGGAGTGTCGAAATTCCTGGTCATCTGCTTGGATGGTGTAATGAAGTCAACATGCCACCTGATTACATACTTGAGAAGTTTCCATTATTCACTGTGTTCTCATCTTCAGCACCTGGTGTTGGCCCCTCTGGGGGACAGAGGGCCTGGATGCCAAGAGACACTTGCCTGGCCATTCAGGCCCTAAAACCAACAGATCCTGAGCACATCCTCAGGGCTTGAACCTTTAGAAAGGTTTTTTGAATCCAAGGTGCTCTGCTGTACCTGCTGCTTGCAAGAGACAGCAAGATGGGCAGAAGGCCTCTAACCATGAAAATCTCCTGGCTGGGCTGGGAGAGGCATCAGCTAAGGCTGTGGGCTCCCCTTGGGATCCTCTGGTTCTGAAAATTCAGCCATGGATGAGTAGGAACGGCCCATTTCGTAAAAAATAATCTATTGGTGGTCTCGTCTATGCAAGACACTTCGAATACATTATGTTTTGACCCTCATAGAAACTCTATGCTGAATATATTATTGATTCCCACCCTACGGAAGACAAAATAAGGCCCAAGGAAAAAGTAGCCTTCCAAAGGTCACACAGTTCGTAAGGCACAACCAGGATTTGCTTAACATAGCATTTCTCAACCTCAGTGGTATTGACATTTTGGGCCGGATCGTTTGGTGTTGAGGGGAGGGTGCTGCCCTGTGCACTGTAGGATGTTTAGCAACATCCTTGGCTTCTACCCATTAGAGACCAGTAGTGCCCTGCCCCCCAGCTGTGACAACCAAAAATGTCTCCACACGTTGCCAACTATCCCCTGGGAGCAAAGTCATTCCTCACTAAGAACTGCTGGTCTAGCTTCAGATCTTGTGTTCTTTCTAAGATGCTACTTTGCCTTGGCAAATATTCCAAATTACACACACACACACACACACACACACACACTGCCGTTTTAGAGGTTGGAACAACGGAGAGGTTTGTCCACTTGTTTCAAGGTCAAACAGCTTACAAATAACTGAATCGAGGCTAAAGTCCAGTTTGCAGGCCCTCATCCAGTCCTTTCCCCACCTCTCCCTTTTCTTTCCACTACCTCCCTGCAGCTCCAAGGCCCATCTGTTGCTCCGGTAGAAGGCTGGTTGGGCTTCTTGAAGATTCATTATGTGGCGTCAGCAACAGCATCTTGGAATAATTGGTCTCCTTACTTTCCCTCCATTTTTTCCCAGGAATTATCACTTCCACAGAGTCATAGCTGTCTCTAGTGTGTTTGATTCTAAACTCCCAATCATACACCCATCATGGCGCCCACACATAGTGGGTCCTCAGTAAATACTTGTTGAATTAATGATGATGTCACTGTTAGGGCTTTTTCCATGAATGAAAATCACAGGAGCATTCATTAACTCTTGGTGTCTCAACAGTTTGCCTTGGCCACCCCTGGTTCTGAGGCAAAAAGTGGAAACCCACTACTCAAGCTGGATAGAGCAGAAAGGGGTCCTTTATTGGAAAGCCCCAGGGATATCTCACAGACTCCAGGGGCAGTAGGACAGCCCAGCTTTACCAGGCACTGGGGCCAGGAACTAAGGCGAGTGGTCTGCCTTCTTTCTGCATGAACGGCTTCAGACCTTAGACTTCCGTCTCTTTCTCCTATTTCCTCTCATTTTCTCTTTTTCGTTCCCTCTTCCTGTGCAGACCAGCTTTCTCTACCTTACCCACATGGCAAAAGGTGACCTTCTCAAAATCGAATTCTGGATCCCCACGTTTACTTGACCCCCGGACGAAGGAAGGTCTCCTACCGCCAATTTCAAATTTTCAGCAGGGAGAATCTGATTGGTCCAATATGGATCAGGTGATCATCTCTGGTCCAATCAGGAATGGCCAGGAAGCAGGTGGGGCTTGCTTGTATAAAAGCGACCCCAGATGCCCACTTCTGTGCATGCGGGGCAGTTTTGAGAAAGGCAGGGGATGGGGAAACACTCCCAAAGCCTCTACTACACTTTCTCTGCCCAAATGAGAAATAGTAGCTCCCCTAGCTTGGTCAAAGGCAGGTACTCAATACAAATCTTTTGAAGGTGGGAGTGGGTGGGAGAAGTGGGTGAGGCATGCCAACCTCACGTGGACACCAAACAAAAAGACTTGGAAAGAAATCCTGAAGGGAAGGCGGAGTATCACACCTCTCCTGTTCCCACTGCTACCACTTCTAATTACAGCCAGTCTTAGTTAACTTGGATTAATTGGGAGGCGGAAGTCCAGTTTACATTCAAGAAAAGCCAGATACATATATATCCCTCTGTTTTGATTACTTGTAAGGACACCCAAGAAGTTCCACCACAATCATAAAAATGTGGTAAAAACAAGCAAAAAGAAGCCAAGGAGGATGAATAGAAACCTAAGCAATAAAAATCCCAGGGGACTTGCTTTATTCGATAAAACCATCATGGTTGTAATGAACACATAAATGGTTGAAATGAAAACAGGTGCTTGTTTGATTCTCTTACGTAGTAACAATGATAAGAAAGTAAGATAGCAGATGTGTGCATAGCGCTTACTGTGTCAGGCACCATTCTAAGTGTTTGATGGATTATATATCAACTCATTTAGTCCTGTAGCAACTCAGTGATGGAGATTCTAAAGGACGTGAAACCTAGTACTAGGTGTTGGAGCTGGGCGCTGCTCAAACTCTTCAAAAATACTTCTGAAATTAATTAGGGGGATAAAGGGAAGGGCATGTCTGACCTTTTCTAGAGGAGGCATAACAGAGTAGTTAAGAGCTGGGAGAGTGCAGGAGCCAGACAGCCTAGCCTGTATGACATTGTATAAGTTACTTGACCTCTCTGAGCCTCAGCTTCATCCTCTATAAAATGGGTGAGGAGTCATTGTGACCCAGAGCATCTGTAAATGCCTCGCACAGCACCTGGCATGTGGTAGAACCTGAATAAATGCCATGATGTAGTTGTTGAGGATACAGGGTCTGGATCCCCGCTGTGTGCCTTACAAAGCTTTGCACACTGGGAATTATTTCTTGCTAAGCTTCCATTTTCTCCTCTGGAAAACATGGTTGCTGATAGATACTGCCTCGTGGGGTCTGGTGAGGAAGAATTCCAGGAATTCAGGTATTGAGTACCATGTCTCAGGTATGGTAAGTTTTGCTGCCTGCTGTTGTTATGATGATGATGAGCGTTCTAGAGTGATGAACTAAAGTAGCACAGAGAAAAAGGTGGGCCTTGAAGAATGACAACGTGAAAACCATTCTACTGTTAAGTGATTTGTGCTATGCAGTAACAAATTACACTTTTTTTTTTTTTTTTTGCAAAAGTGCTTTAACAGTGTGCTTGTGCCAATCACGACACCCCATAGACAGTACCTTGGCCCACTAGAATCCATTTTCTCCTGACGGTGCTGGCTCAGTTGGATGGCATTCCCCTTGATTTGCCTAATTTTAATGAGACGTTAGATCAACATCGCAAAAGTAATTTCAGATTTCTGTGGTTCCTTGACAAAGATCCTGTTATCATGACACGATCTGGTTTATACTTGGGAGAATCTGTGCCATTGATTTCCGGGCTCAAACTCTTCTCTACTGCCAGCACAAGTGTGAAATAGTTATTTTTTTTTAATATATCAGTAAGGTTTTAAAAAATCTGAGAAACACCTTCTTGAGTGTTAAGACTACCCATTAATGTTTGTTGATGCAAGCAGCGGAACCCAGACTTGGCTGGCAGCAGTGAAATGAGAATACATTGGGTGTGGAAGGGAAGGGAAGGGAAGCCTAGGGAACCAGGAGCCAGGGCAACTCCAGGTATGTAGAAAGCAGGACAACTGGACAGTTTTGTCTGGATACCACCACATGGTCAGCTCCAGCTTTATCTCAACCTCGTTTCCTTCCAGTTGAGGGATGAGGTCCCAGGAAGAACCCTATTGGTCTAGCTTGGATTTTATGTCTGCCCCTTGGCAGGGTAGAGGTAAGAAAGTCATGATGATTTACAGTCTCACCAAGACCATGGATACTGAGGAAATTTCCTAAGAGAGCACCTGGGACAGGAGTGTGGGGCATGGTGTATTTATATGCGTGGAGCCTCCTTTTCTCTAGTTGTCATTTACCAGTATCCCAGTTAGTGCTTTGTAGTGACTGATTCATGTCCAGCTTTAGCCATGTACTGACTACCACTGGAGACGTAAAATGGATGTTTGGTGAAAGAAGGGAGTCGCTACGTGATGAAGGACTGGGGTTTTCTTTTCTTTTCTTTTTTTTAATTTAATTCAATTAGAGAACTTACAGTACATCATTAGATTCAGATGTAGTGTTCAGTAATTTATCAGCTGGGAATAACACCAGTGCTCATCGCATCACATGCCCGCCTTAATGCCCATCACCCCATCCCCCCCACCCACCTCCCCTCCAGCAACCCTCTGTTTGTTTCCTAGAGTTAAGAGTCTCTCATGGTTTTTCTCTCTCTCTGATGACTTCCCATTCAGTTTTCCCTCCCTTCCCCTATGGTTCTCTGCCCTGTTTCTTATGTTCCACATATGAGTGGGTGAGGACTGGGGTTTTCTAAACCATTCCTAGTCTCATTTGATTTAGTTCAGGAAGCTCTTGCTGTATCCAAGAATGGAGAGAGAATGTGAGCCCCAGAGGCGGAGCCTGCTAGCGATCTGGGCTTTGCAAGTCATTTTACATGGAGAAGGAGTGCCTCGTCTAGATTTAGAACCAAAGCTGTGGGAAGGGATCATTTAGCACCAGGGAGAAGAAGAGATGGGTAAGGCAACTTTAGAGCACTCTTTATCATGAATGTAACAGGGTCAGATGAGGCTGACAAGCCAGTCCTCGCAGCCACCATGAATAGGCTAAGGAGAGCTGTATTGAAATTGCAATAAGAATTATGTAGGTGGGACATGAGGAAGGACTTTCTGGCTGCAAGGGAAGTTAGACGTTGTAGCAGGCCTTCAAGGGTTGGTTTTGATCCAAAGTGGTCAGTTAGTGCCCCTTCTGCCTCCTTGTTCCTAATTCCTACATCTAGGGCATGTATCACAAGGTAATCACAGCATTTCTTCCGGGTAGGATCAGATTTCAGAATATGTCTCAACTCAGCATCCGAGATGGCCTCCACCTCTCAACAGGATCAACTAGCAAATGGGGGAGGGGGCGATGAACAGTTTACTGCCCATAATCTAGATCCAGAATCGAAATTATGAGTGGGAACAGGGACTACACTAAATATCTTTTCAACATTTTGCCACACTTAGGAATCACTGAGGACTCGTTAGGTCATTGTCAAGGCAACAACAGTGAGAACATCAGAAAACCCCGATGGGGAGGGAAAAAGGACGGGGATTTTGTAGGGGTGAATTCAATGAAGCACAAGTGAGGTATTAACCAGAAGTGTTTAACTCCCTTGAGGACGCACAGAATAGAGACCTATCAGATTTTATGACTTTTTGTATTGTGTGCAAAAAACAAAAAACCTGCAGATTACTCCGGCTTAAAAATTAATGCAACCTAGTGACTAAAGCAACAGGAAAATCAAGAGATGACCTCAGTTCACGTGGGGCTTGATCTAGCCGTTTGAAGACCCGATTTCCTCTTACTTTGTCCTTCCATGGTGATAGATCATCCTCGGGGCATCTCTTTGTGGGTCATCAAGAGCTCCATACTCTCATCTCCTGGTCCCCAAATGGCTGCAACAGCTTCAGACTTTCCATCTTCAGCCCACACCATTCAGAGAAGAGAGAATGTCTCCTCAGACACTTCCTACTGGAGTCCTGGGATCTTTTCTTTCTCACTGGCCCAAATTGGCTCACGTGCTGTACTCTGAACCAGTTGCTGGGTGGGGGGTGGTATGAAGATCAATCCTTGGAATTGAGGGAAAGATCACTCTGCCAAAACCACGTGGCTGAGATTGGAGTGGAGGTAAATTCCGCAAATGAGAAGCAGTGTAGGATCGAAAGGAGAGAGGGGAATGGACCCTTGAAGAGGTAATGAAAACTATTTTCTGCAGTGGTAGTTTAGTTTGTGCATGTGTGGGTGGGTGGACAAGGGCTGAAGTCTGTTTCTGAAAAGCCATTCCTTAAATAAAATGGGAATAAGGAAAAGATGGAAAGTTTTTCTTGTCCAGAGGTTCTCAAGGTATACATTTTAGAGAGAACTTTCCCTTCCCGAGAAAGTCCATCACCTTCTTTACTGCCTCTTGACACAGAAATTTGTTTGGGCCAATGTTTACACTGGATTGCTCTACCAGCTTTGCCCAGAGCTTTACCTCCCTAACAACCCTGCCAAGTTGTGTGTGTACCTGGTTCAGAACTGATGCGCCGGGTGAACCCAGCATGGGCCACCTATTGGCTGGCAAAGAATAACCTGAGATGTAGATGCTATTTCTCCTTCTCTGTCTCTCCTTGCCTCCACTGGGCCTCATGCTGTCTAGTCCATGGGTCTGATGAGGGAAGAGGATAGGGACATGCTAACACTCGGCCTTGGACAAGTTGCTCAGTCTCTGTTGGCCTCATGCCTCTATGCAATGGTCGTACGAGTGGGTTATTCTGAGAATTACTGTAGGCATTACATCAGATGATGTACGCAAAACAAGAGTGCCTCTATTTGTGTCTTAGATGGAGTTCCCTAGAGGCAGAGGTGAGATGGGGATTCTTGCCCAAGTGATTTATTGAGGGATGCTTTCCCAAGAAGGGTGGCGAGAAAAGCTATAATTCAGGGACAGGAGCTCAGCAAGAATGTGGTGGTCTCAGCTGGTCTTCGGCCTGACCCCATGGGAAGCTCCGGGGCATCAGTTGCATCTCAGAGCTGGTTCCTCTTTAAGGCAAAGGGTCTGGTCTTCTGTGCTCCCATGTTATTCTGTCACGGACTGGGGGTGGCCCCAAGGGTCTGGGGCATTTAACCTCACTAGTGAGGCAACTCCCATTGGAGTTGGAGCCAGTTTTCCATAGAAGAGGGTGGCAGGGAGTCATTAGCAATCATGGTTCACAGCATCTGGGTTTGGGGCCCTTCCTAGTGAAGGGAATCTGGACAGGGCACCAGTGGCACCCACCACACCATGCTGGATACAATCTGGTGGCAAATGGGGAGGGACATAGGGCTTGTAATTAACTCTAGTTTATAGATACCAGAACTGATGTAGGAAGATCTGCTCCTTACTCAAGCTCACATTTGTGGTAAGCATTTAGAGGAACAGCAAAGCTACAAAGTTCTTCTGGCCTTTTGCAATGAGGTTATTCATGCTATCAGCTTTCTCAAAAAAGCAGAACAATTTCTTATGGATTACGTGGACCAGCCCCTTCGTTTTAAAAACAAGGAAACTGAGGCCCAGAAAAGACCAAGTGACCCGAATTCATAGAGTAGGGCAGACCCAAGGCCCAACCTGCATAAACATATCCATCAAACCAACCCAGCCAGACTCATTCTGCTGCTGCTTTTTGAAAACCGGCAACTAAGGAAGCGGTTGTTGCTTTGTGGAAATAAGTTCCTATGAACTCAATGCCCCCCTGCTGCTTAGGAAGGAAATTTTGATCATGTGGTGAATAAGCCTCCCAGACAACAGTGTTCTTGCTTCAGAAGAGGCTTGTGGGAAAACGCAGTGAGCTCAGGTGTGTGTTAGGGAGGGTGCCAGGGAGGGCTGGCGCCAGGGTGTTCACATTTACGTAGCAAATTTTTATTGTGCTAGACAGCGGGGAGGCAGCAGAGCACAATCCAGATGGGTTCCTTTTTCTGGAGGTTACAGTCCAGTGGGAAAGACAAAAATTAAACTATTCTTTATGCGATTAAAATAACAATTGTGGTAAGTGCAATAAAGATGTTCAGGGTACTGTGTGAACACATAACCAAATGACCTGACCTAGTTTGGGGCCTGGAAGCTTTCTCTGTGGGAGTGATGTTCTAACTGAGATCTAAAGAATGAAGAGAAATTAACTAGGGACGGGAGTTGAGGGAGGGGATGGAAGAACATTCCAGGCAGAGGGACCAGCTCATGCATGATCTCCAAGGTGGGACGGTCTGTCTGAGACCTGTTTGTCTGGGGAAGGCCAGGGTGGCTGGAGGTAGAGTGGGAATGAGTGTGATGAGAGATGAGCATAGAGATTTGGCTTTTTAGTTGCAGAAAAGACATTAAATGAAGGTAAGCTGGAATGGGTATGAGGAATGAGGGTGTGTTCGTGTGTGTGTGTGTGTGTGTGTGTAGGATAACAGGATAAGATTTGTGTTTTAGAACTACCGTTCTGTTAGTTATGTTAGTTATGGTATAGGGGGAATATACTTAGCAGTGTGGCAGATTCAACTGGCGTAGCTCTCTCCCTTCTTCATCACATATAGGATTATTGGATATATGTTATTACATATTGATTTATATATACATTTTCTCTTTTTGGTGCATTCATCTGTCCAGTCTCTTCTGCATGCTTCTCTTTTGCTGGCCACTTCTTAATTAAACTCAGTATTAGATTTATCTTGCCTCCATGTCTCTTCAAAGGATAGTTGGGTGTGTATTCTATAGCTCTAATTTTCCTGTTGCCTTTTGGTCATTTGTTTAGTTGGCCATGAGCACTTACAGAACAGATATCATTTCTTTAGTTTAATTGAACTGTAGTTAACATATAGTGTTATATTGGTTTCAGGTTTACAATGGAATTATTTTTTTTAAAGATTTTATTTATTCATTTGAGAGAGAGAGCACGTGTGTGTGCCTGCATGAGAGAGAGAGAAGAAAGAGAGAGAGAGAGAGAACGCACGAACAGGAAGGACAGAGGGAGAGGGAGAATGGACCCCCACTGAGCAGAGAGTCAGACACAGGGCTCTATCCTAGGACCCCATGATCATGACCTGAACCTAAGGCAGATGCTTAACCGACTGAGCCCCCAGGTGCCCTGGAATGATTCTACTCTACAAGTTATACCACAATTCTATGTTACAGAGTGCTCATCACGATAAGTGTACCCTTAATCCCTTTTATTTCACCCATGCCCCCTACCTCCCCTTGGCAATATATTATTAATCAGTTTATATGTTAACTGGCACCCCCACATAAGGCTAGAACTCTTCCTCCTTTACTAAAGGGCTAGAAAAACTGTCCACATGTCCAGGGAAGGTTGTTGCCTGCTCAGGGTTCAAGGTTGGGAAAAGATCTCTGGTGAGAAAGTGAAAGGCTGACTCTGTGTCATGTGTGGATGTACCCACCTGGGGTAGAAATTCCAACGTGGGGAATTAAAGTATAAATTAATCTGGGGCCAAGGACCTGAGAGCAAAATCCCTTTGTAGGATAACTTCAGCATCCCTTGGCTCACAGGACTTTTGCAGAATAAAGAACCTCTGTTGAAGATGAGCTCACAATTAAAAAATTACAGGCTGTGTAATTAGGCATCTTATATAAAGAATAGTTAACCAGCATAATAAGTAGAAGTAGCATCTTAAGAACTTTAGACCACAGAACCATCTGGAAAAGACTATAAAATAAGTTTGTGGAGGGCGCCTGGGTGGCTCAGTTGGTTAAGCGACTGCCTTCGGCTCAGGTCATGATCCTGGAGTCCCGGGATCAAGTCCCGCATCGGGCTCCCTGCTCGGCAGGGAGTCTGCTTCTCCCTCTGACCCTCCACCTTCTCACGCTCTCTCTCTTTCTCTCTCAAATAAATAAATAAAATCTTTAAAAAAAAATAAGTTTGTGGAAAATGGCCAGAGATAAAAGAAGGAAGAAATACACTAATGAAAGTACAAGATCTTATAAAAAAGAGATAGGAAGATTTAAAAATTTTTAAATTATTTTTAAATTAATTAATTATTTTTAGAGAGCTAGAGTGTGCGAGCTAGGTGGGGAGTGCAGAGGGAGTGGGAGGGAGGGAATCCTAAGAAGGCTCCACTCTGGCTCACCACCCTGAGATCATGACCTGAGCTGAAATTGATAGTCGGATGCTTAACCAACTGAGCCACCCAGGTGCTCCTAGGAAGATTTTTTTTTTAAAGCCAACTAAAATGTACAGAAATCAAGAATGTCCCTTTTGAAATTAAAAACTCGATTTCAGAGTTCAACAGCAGATTAGACATAGCTTCAGAGAGAGGCAGTGAATTGAAAGACCGAGGGAGTAACCCGCAGGGCAGAAAAATGGTATGGATAGATTGGTAGAAGTCAAGAGTAGATTCAGAGGCTCTTTGGTAATGCAGGTAAGGAAGCCTGTCGTGTCCCAGGAAAAACTGGTGCCAATGAAAATGGGAATAACATGGAATTTAGGACACTTTGTATTTCAGGGTTGAGGAAAAGAATATGCCTAGGCAGAGAGCAGGGTGCTTGTCCTCTGAGGGGAAGACAATGACCAATGGACGGAAGTTGAAGAGAGGCGGATTTTCACGCATTCTTATTTTTCTAAAAACCAGACTTGGAGAGATTATGACTTCTTATTATGAATACTACAGATGGGGATATGAATCTAGCTCTAGACACCAAAGCTCATTTGTAGAAATACTTAGCTGGGGTGTAAAGGGATGCAACTTTGAGGTTTCCTGCATCTGGCAGGCAGCAGCAGAGTTAGAGAGGGTGGGGAACATGGAGAGCTGGTGCCCTCTTTCTCTGGGTCTTGGCCCAGGACTTGACTTCAGCCTCAGGTGACAAGGTGACGTAGACAGGAGGAACTTCTGATGTTGATCATGCTTCTATCCATAACAAAGGGGTTAAGAAAAGCCCAACTCTGCTACTAGCTGTGTGATCTTGGTCTAGTTGCTTTCTGTCTCTGGCCCTCTGTTTGTTCATCTGTAAAGGGGGAATGCTAATTTTCAGGGCTTTAGACAAGATCAATGGAATAATGCATAAAATGGCAGGTTGGTTGTAAAATTTATGATAAGAGTTGCAGAAAGGTGATCACTCATGACTATTTCTGGATACAATTCAGAACTTGGGGTGGGAAGGGTCCACGTATGAGGGGATCTGTGAGCATGACCCATCATGGCTCCCAGCAGAAGATTGAAAAGAGTGACTTAACCATTAAAATTCAAGGTATGGCCTGTGCATATGGGGGTTGGCAGGGAGCAGACAGATCACAAATCTGAGAAAGCCCAGAGAAAGCCAGCCCTCTGGAGAACATCATGTTTCCCTTTGGGTAGCTTTTGCCCCAATTCAGCCCTGAGTTTTTTTTCCCCGGGTGCTCAGGTGTGTTTGGGGAATTTCCTTAGGAGTTCGTTATTTTTCTTCCTTGGCCCGCCCCTTTCCCCTGCAGCCTTTGGAACCCTCTACCTCTCCACTGACAGGCCTCTCCAGACACACAGTGTTGCCAGTGGGGATATATATATATATAGTTGGGAGGGCAAACTAGTTCAGATGAGATTGTCCCTGACTCAGATGTTTGCTCCTCTGGCAGAAGAGGGAAGCACAGAAGATTTCATGGGTGTGACTGGCCCTCCTTTCTCTGTCTGCCTCCTTTCTCCTTTGCCTCTCCCATCAGTCTGCTTAGTTGCAGGCCACACCCCAAAAGGGATTGCCCCAGTAGCAGGCCCATTCACAAACCTCCCTTCTCCAGGAGGCTGCCCAGATCCTGCCCCTTGGTACTTTTCCGTTCTCTCTTTGTCCTTTGCCAGGGCATTCGCAGAAGGGATTCTGGGAAAGAAAAAATTGTCATTGTCACAAGAAAGGAGAAAAGGTAAAATGTGACAAATTCCTCAAGCATGCTCCTTTGATTTGGGGTAAGCATAGAAGATGCATTCTCATCCCCCCACCACCTTGGAAGTGCATGAAACATTTGACAAAACACGCAACTAAACTCTAAACTTCCCATCCGTGGAAGATGACTTTAAAATAGGCTATTAGACAAAAGTAAGCTAAGAGCCAGTTTTGTGCTAAATATACCCATTCTTTTAAAATCTGCTATTTTTGAGTTAAATGTTGCAGAAATTACCGAATTTGCATTTAATTATTTTAATAGATCTTATTTACAGATGACTAGGCAAAAATGAAAAAAATAAATATATCCCCCAAGCTAATTCACTTTGACTGCTGTGGTTGTAACTGTGCCTAAAATAGAAAAACAGACTCAGAATATTTCTCAAAGTCGGAGGGAAAGACAACTTTAATTCCATTTTGTCTCCGTGTCAACACCACACAGGCTGCTTCCCCTATTAAGAGGAGTTCGTACTTTTGAAATTGGGGATGAAATATATTTTCTCTGGTGAAGGACTTTTCTGGACCTGTCTCTTAATGGGCTTGCAGACTGTGTTTGGGGAGTCATGAGGAGTAACATTTTATATAATCGCTAAGACCCTGTCTTTGTGGTCAAGCTCAGCCTGGATTGAATTCAACTTTACTAGCTGTGTGTCCTTGGGAGAGTCACCTAAACTCTCCGAGTCCTGGTTTCTTCTTCTAAAATAGAGATATTAATTTAACTATGTAAGAGTGTCAGGAAATTTAGAGGTAATATACATGTAAAGCAGCTGGTATCTGCCTGGCACATAATAGGCGCTTAGTAAATACATTTTCCTTCCATTTCCTCCTTTCCTTCTCTCCCTAGATGTGATCAGTTTTCCTCCTTCCCTTGATAGAGCCAACTTGCTGGGTTCAGTGATGTGTCAAATACTTCCCGGGCCCCAGGGATAACTATGAGAGAGAAGAGCAGAATTCTCTGAGTGATCTTTGTGACCACACTCTCAGGCACCTTATATTTGGAACATGTTTCTTTTTCTTAGGAGACTAGCAGACATCTACTTGAAAGGTTTTTTGTTCCTACCATTGCTCTGGGGACAACCAGGCCCTTAAGCCCACAACATACAACTTGTCTCCGTGCTTTCAAGCTGAGCTAAGGATGCCAGGAAGTGGTCAGCTTTGCTGTACTGGTTGACTCCCTACCCTCTGTAGAGGCTTAATTTAATGGGAAAGGGGCAACAGGTGGAAGAGGCAAATGTATAGTTTCTCAGATGTGAGTGTGGCTACCTCATTGGGCCAGGGATGGGAAACCAAAAAAGGAAAGTGCTGGGGGACTGCCAGCTTCCTCCTCAGGACTGTTCTAGCTCACACGGACTTTTGGCACAGTATTTGCCATGTGTTAAGGAAAAAGATTGTGTTCCAGACAGTCTTTATTTTGTGGAGCCCTAGCCTTGGGCTTCCAAGTATGATAGAGTAGAACATTCTTTCAACAAACACTGAACAATTAGCTCCATACACGCAAGAGCTGGTGATGGCCTTTTCTTGCCACGGGATTCCCGGCGTGCCACATACTATCTGGCACATAGTGAATTCTCAGTAAATTGTGAGTGAGTTTATACTGTCAGACAATAAACACCACTGTGGTGGTTCTCAGACATGAGTATGCATCCGAATCCCATGGAAGGTTCGTGAAAACACAGATTGCTGAACATGGCTACGGTTCCCCAATCATTAAGTCCTGGGAGGGCAGAGAATTGACATTTTGGGAGCCCCTGATCAGGTGGTCAAGAGTGAAAGAGTCAGGGACACTTGAGCTTGAGTCCTTATTTCAAGAGGTATTAGCTGGGTAACTCTGAGCAAGTCACTTAAGTGCTCTGAGCCTCAGGTTCCATGTTTATATCATGGGGATAATATCAGCAGTGTTATAGGATAGTTGAGAGCATTAAGTGAGAGGATGCACTGAAAGTGCTAAGTGTAGGCCCAGCTCATAGTAGACGTTCAATAAACGGAAGGTAGTTCAAGTATATGCTGAACATCTGTGCACAAGGCTCTGAGGTATGCAGTGAGGAATGCAGAGACAAACAAGATATGGTCCTGGCTTTTGAGGAACTTGTAATAGATCAGTGGGGAAGGCCTATGGTGAAAGCAATAATTATCTGCTGTGACCACATGTGACAGATGCAGACTTCTATGGGAGCACAGAGGGAGCCACCCAAACTAGCTGGTGTTGGGGGGCTCAGAGGAGGATCCCCAGACAAGGCCGATGCCCAAGCTGAATTTTAAGACATGTAGAGAAGATGGTGAAGGTTGTTCCAGGCAGAGAAAATGTGTGGGTAGACTTGGAATCTCCCGTTTGGTATCCTTGTAGATAACTGAAGGCCATTCATGGTGCTTACCATAATTTTGGGGGGTCAAGGCAAGTCTTATCTTAGAAGTTTAATTCACTGAGTACTTATCAGGCATAGACCCCACCTCACTTGCTCATTTCTGCTTTCTTTGACCCTTTGACCTTTCATGAAGACCCCAAGCTTGTTCTCACCTTAAGCTTTTGTACCTGCTGTTCTTTCTACCTAGAACTCTCTTACCCCAGACCTTCTCATGGAGGACTCTCTCCCTTCATGTCACCTGCACAGAGAGCCCATTCCTGACATCTGTTTTAAAGTAGCTCCTGTGTTCTCTTCCCTATATTCTTACCCTGCTTTATTTTTCTTCAAGGCACATATCACTCCTTGAACTTATATATTTGTTTATTCATTTACTATCTCTCTTCCCCACTAGATGGTCAGGTGTCTTGTATCAAATGCTTAGGGCATAGGAAGCACTTGACAGGTATTTGTTGAATGAATGTATGAGTAATTGAAACAATGGATAAGTGAGTGAATCCCTTTGTAGAGCCCTCCAGTAGTCCTTGGAGACCATCTATTTCTGCTCTTTTGTGTTATATTGGAAGAAACGGAAGCCCAGGGAAGGGAAGGGAGTTGCCCAAAGTTATACAGTGAGTTGGTGTTAGGTGTGGCTTGGAACCCAAGACCTTGAGTCTGGAACAGACCTCTTACCTCTTCTACCCCAAATGGAGAATAGGTACTTTATGGGATGAGCCATGAGATGGTAGAGAGTCTTGCACTGTAGTGGCCTTGTCTGGTTATCCAGTCTTTCAGGGCTCTGACTTTGGTGTTTCCTATACAGAATACAGTTTGATAGCACTGGGTGACTGGGGGGCAGTGGTGGAAAGGAGTTTTTGAAGTGGATACAGTAGACTGTCAAGGTAGACAGCACCTTGCTTCACCCAGTTGCCCCTGGCCAGTGGTGGGAACCTTGTGATTCTCACGGTGAGAGCTTCTTTGCTTTGGTAGTGATAGTACCACTAGTTCTTGCCTGAATACTTGTAGTACTCATGATAATTACAGTCATTAACTGAGTGCCTACTATGTGTGAGCCACTGTGTTTAGCATTCTCCATGAAGATTCTTCTCAACAACCTGCAGATTAGATACTGTTGTTACCCCATTTCACAGAAGAAACTGAGACCCAGAGAGAGGAAATCCCCTGTGCTGTATTTCAAACAAGGGTTGGTTGACTCCTGAGCATGTGCTCCTGATATTAATGCTGAAGAGTCACAGAAACCGAGGCTCAAATCCTGACCGTGACCCCTAGGAGTTTTGTGATCTTGGGCAAATGACAACCTCTCTGAACTTTGGTTTCTTCAACTATAGAAATGGAGTAAAACGATACTCCATCAGATTGTTGGAAGATTTAGACATAATGTATATAAAGTGCTGAAGAAATCCCTGGTGCGTAATTGGCATCCATAAATACCAGCTCTTATAATTAATGACTACTGTTCTTTACCTCAACTAATTCAGGATTAGCTGTTCTGAGTTGCCCTTAGACCCATGAGACTTCCAGCAAGCCAAGGAGTCTCTGTTTCCCTCTCATTTGCTGGCCACATGCTTTCCGTCTTCTGAATTTCTAAGTCTTGTTCTTTGTGAATGATGGGGGGGGGGTGCTATTCTCTTTGCAGAGCAGAGGAAAGGGGCTCGGAAAAAGTGACAGGCGGAATTAAACCAAACGACTGGAGTTTGGTTTCTGGAGGATGCACAGGGCTGAACATCCAGATTCTCTTCCAGGACCAGCTGTGGGTTCTCGTTCACTCAGGTGTGTGTGGCAGTTACTGCCTCAGGAACAGAGCAGTGCTGAGAGGATGGAATTGCAGACAGAGGCTGGGTGGTTCTGGAGTCGGACAGATCCCCGGCTCTGATAGGCCTGGCTCTGTCCCTCCAGACTCTATGACCTTGGACAGCTCCCTTTGCCTCTCCGAACGCTGGTTTCTTCATCTGCGAGATAAGTGTCGTCCTGAAGAGTAAAGGAAGGAACAAGCAGTTCAGGGAAGGTGTTGTATCTACGTAAGGGAGTGACATTAAAGCTCTGAATCTGTTTCAGCAGTCTTTGTTGAGTACTTAATGTCTGCTGGGCACCGTCCTAGATCAGGGCTTGGCAAACCGGCCCACGGGTCAAATGCTTCCTGTTTTTGTAAATAAAGCATTATTGGAACACATCCACATTTACTCATTTATGTATCACCTGTGGCAGGTTTGGTGCCACGGTGGCAGAGGTGAGTAGTTGTGACAGGGACCCCGTGGCCTGTAAAGCTTTAAAGTACTTACCTTCTGGCCCTTTACAGAAAAGTTGTAGGTGATGAGACAGAAAACAAAACACACACGCACACCTCTTAACTCATATAATGGGGCGTCCTAGTAGGGGAGACAGATAGCAAACCAAATAAATAATTAAATTTTATAATATATTAGAAACTGGAGAATGAGCCGGGCAAGCACCCATCCTTGCAGTGCTAGCTACACCCTCAAGGTTTTAGAAGCCAGAAAGGGCCATGCAGACCCAAGTCCTGGGGCACCTGAGGACAGTGTCGAGAACCCTGACACGGACAGGGACCAGGCTGCGTGTGATCCAACAGGAATCAGGCACTGTAGCAACGTGAGCACATGGACCTTTAAGGGATGGCTGCTAACCAGCTCCCACTGTTTGTCACTATATGGCAATGTGAGCTCAGTGTCTCCAGAGTGGGTTCCTCAAGAGAACTCAGAAATGCAGATTTTAATATCGAGTCTTCCAGCCTTTATATGTTCGCTAGTAATTCAGCTTATCTTTTTGAATACCATGCAGAACAAAACATAGCTGCAGCAACTTTCCAGCACAAATACAAATATTCCTATTTTTACTAAATCTCCATAGGGTTTTGGGACGTTGGCTTTTAAATTTGTTTAGATTTTTCTGAGTGGGCCAGTTGGGACCTGGCATTAGCAAATTGTTGTTTCTAATAATGTGCCCTGGTGAATTGTGAATTATGATATGAACCAGAGTATGGATAGTACTTGGGGGGGATGCTGGGCATGCCACGTGGGTTAGCATAACATGATGCCCCAGGACTTGGGTCTGCGTGGCCCTTTCTGGCTTCTAAAACCTTGAGGGTGTAGCTAGCACTGCAAGGATGGGTGCTTGCCCGGCTCATTCATACTTCAGGCCTGACCCTGTGCTCAGGACTGTCCAAGAGACAAAGGTTGCAGGTTTGTGCTTGCCCCCCTGTGTTTTCACTCCAGGAGAAAGGGTAGCACAAATGTCCTTAAAAAAGAGAGAGAAATAGTGGCTAGTGCCAGATTGGAAACTGGAGTCCTCAGGTAGACCTAATCAACAATCCTGTCTTGTTTGGGTTGCACGTGTGTGTGTGTGTGTATACATCTGTTTTAAGCTAGGTGCTGGCTTTTGAACATCAAAAGATTTCACAATAAATTCCAGATTTGGGCTTTTCTTGAAACATCAAGAGATTCTGGCCACATACACCCAAATTCCTATGTGGACAACTGAGTGGGATTTGAATCTCTTGAAATTGGGGCTGCAGATCTGAGTGAGACCCACTTGTGGCTGTGTCCTGTCTGCAAGGACTTCCATGGTCATTCCCAGGATGCAGTCCCTCATCCGTCTGCCATGACCAATGACCAGTTATGCACCCTCCCATTTATCGTGCATCCCCAAGCTTCTAGCACAGTGCTCTAGGCTCAGCCTCCAGAAGAGCAGCCTTCAGAAGGAACTAGTAACAGGCTGAATGTTGCTATGTTGGTAGATGTCTGATCTGCCCTGGGTGTCTTCCCCTCTGCCCGGTTTCTCTGTCTCACCTGGTGGTCCAGATGGTCATTTCTCAGAGGGTGGTCGTGGTGGCAATTGCTGTCCCTCTGAAATAGGCACAAGAGAGAGGACATGTTTTCCCTCCATCCCATCTGATGCCCCCGTGCAGCCTTCTTGGGCAAATTGATCATACGGCAATGTCAGGGTCGCAGTTGGCCCTTGGGAAACATTTCATCCATGACCTAGTAATTGATTTTCCCCCCTTTGTCCTCCCTCCTGACTCCACCCTCCCCTTTCCCTGTTTCTCTACCGCTACGATGCTTCACTGATTCCCCTTGGTGTTTGGGGAGAATTCACTCTCCATGACTTGTTTTGTCCCTGTTAATCCCCAATCAATATGTGGCATCCAATGCAGTCACTGTTCCGGGGGGAAATAATAATTATTCTCCCCTGGGCCAAAAGTCCTCTTAACTTACAGGATAAATTGCTAAGTCAACTTTCAGATTTTTCATTCTTAAAGAGACAGGTCATGGGTTGGCAGAGGGAGGCAACAGTTCCTCCCTCAATCAATCCCAATATGTTAGTTTATTCATATAACAATACACTTTTTATTTTTAAAAGCTGCTTTCTTTTTTAAATTTTTTATTAATGTATGTATTATTTGTTTCAGGGGTACAGGTCTGTGATTCATCAGTCTTACACAATTCACAGCGCTCACCAAAGCACATACCCTCCCCAGTGCCCATCACCCAGCCACCCCATCCCTCCCACCCCCCTCCACTGCCTTCTTATTTCTCCTTTGGTAGAGGGTCTACAGTGTGGGGATCTCTCTGAGGACGTTATCTCTGGACCTTTCCCATTGCCTTCGAGGTGGTTTAGTCGTATTTGTAACATAAGGAAACCAAGACAAAGAGATTACATGACTAGTCTAGGTGGCAGAGCTGGGATAGGAACACAAGTGTGGTAGACTCCGAAGCCCACAGTGGACAAGGAGGAAGAGCCCACTGGTACCTCCAATCTCCTGCCTTTCATCTCATCCTTGCCCATCTCCTGGGACAGTCTGAAAGCCCCCTTCTCAAAATTCCTCTTTTGGTAGGAGTGTGGTGATTTATCTTTCTCTCTCAACCATGATTGGTGGTATTTGGGGTATGCATAGAGGGATGTGATCATGTTTCTGGGGTAAATTCTTGCCCATTCCAGGTCACAGAGTGTCCCTAATGTTCCATGAGCAGGTGCGTGGGAGAAGCAGGGGTTGATGGAAAGGAAGCCAGGGTTGCATCTGCAGAGCAAGAAGGGCCTCAGGTGAGAAGCAGCCCTGCTCTTTAACACTAGAACCCAGGCTGTGGGGAAGATGGAGTCACAGGGGCAGGGACTGCACCCATTCTGTGACTCTTATCATCTTGCACACACATAGGACTTCTGCCCATGCAAAGTCTCCCTGTGTTATGTCTGAGGATTGTTGCAGCAGATTCATTGTGTTCTTGCTTTTGTCTGCCTGTATTCTTCTCACGGTGTGTGCCATTTTTTTTTTTCTGCTTTGGCCTCATTGTCAATGTTTGCTGCTTGGGAAGCTCTTGTGGGTGCCTCATGGGGCTAGTGCCCATGCATTACCACATCATGGGCTCTATCTTGGGATGTTCACAAAGATGCCAACTCTGAAATTTCCAGAGCACTGAGAAGTCATCTCTCCCCCACCCTGGGATACACTCTACCATCTGAGCTGTGAAGCCGTCCATCTTGGGCTTAGCACTAAAGTGGCTCATGAAAATGCGGACTTCAGTTTCTCTATTCATATCTTCTCTAAATTGTGCCAGGGGCCACACGCCTGGTTCTTTCTCCATCCCCATCTCTCTCACTCAGGACATCCAAGCATCTTGCTTTCTTCTTCAACCTCCAACCAACGCCCTCATGCACTAGGGCCCAGCTCACCTCTCAGACATGCTGGGATTTTAGTTTGGCTTCAAGGTAGGACATGGTAATATTTAATAGAATGGGCTTGAATGGGAATTTAAAATGGTGTCTTTGCTTTGGAAAACAGGTTGGCAGTGCCTTAAAAAATTAAAAGTAGACTTACTATACGATCCATCGTTTCCCTCCCAGGAACTTACTCAAGAGAAATGAAAACATATGTTCACACAAAGTACAGCCATGAATATTCAGAAAAGGATTATTCATAATGGCCCCCAAATGGAAACAAGCCAAATGTCCATCAGTCGGTGAATAAGTATACAAGATGTGGTAGATCCATATAGTGGAATACAATTCAGCAATTAAAAAGGAATGAAATACTGATAACTGCTAGCAGATTTGCTTTGGATCCTCAAAAACATGCTAGATGAAGAAAGCCAGATGTATAAGCCGTGTTGCATGATTCCCATATGAAATGTCCAGAAAAGGCAACTCTGTAGAGACCCAAAGTAGATTCGTGGCTGCCTAAGGGTGGAAATGGGAGCAAGAATTAACAGAAAATAGGCATGAGGAAAATTTTGGGGTGCTGGAAATGTCTAGAACTGGAGGGTAGTGAGGATGGATATTCTATAAATTTACTAAAAACATCAGAATTGTATACATACAATGGGTGAATTTCATGGTATGTCAGTTATGGCTCAATAAAACTTTTAAAAAACTTTGTGGGCTCTGATTCAGACAGACCTTGATTTGAGTTCCCGCTTTTTAGCTTACTGGTTATGCCATTGTGGATACTTAATTTAATTGAGCCTCTGTTTCCTTATCCATAAAATGGGCATAAATACTATTTCCTAGGGCTGTTGGGAGCATTAAAATTGGTCAAAGCCTGGGAAGTGCTTAGCATCAGGAAAATATAACAATAAAGTTAACATTTATAAAAATGAACATTTATACACTCTGCGCTCAGTACAAGTTAATTTTTTTATTGTCTTTCCTCGATGCTGAGATATTTTTTATATTATTAACATTTTTGGAAGTGTACCTTAGGAGTGCACAGCTAGTAAAGTAATTTGATGTCTATTATCTTGGAAAGAGTTTTCAAAGCCTCTATGGATTGAAGGTGTCTGAGGCTGGGGGAGGTACAGCATTATCATCATGGCTTGCCCCATTCAGTCCCAAGCCGTCCTGTCTGAACTGCATTTCAGGCCACCAGCCTCCTTCCTCCCTGCTTACCACAACGGGTCTTCCGGGTTCCCTGGACTCCCAGGCTCCTGCTTCCTATTTTTGCAAAGCTTCTTGTAGAGACGCTTAGGGGGAGGATGGGCAGGATGTCCCCACAGGGCTTCCCGCAGCCTCCCAATTAGACTGGTTGTGAGGAAACTCTGGAGGAGGGAGGTCTGGGCTCGTGCCAGCAGGATGGCTGTGAGTCTGGGGAGAACACAGAGCACGGAAAGAGAGCTGGACTGTCTAAGCAGCCAGTTTCATTCTGGGCATGGCAAGTGCTTATGCTGTCAGGAAGAATCAAGCTACTCTGCTGAGGAAAGCTGCCAGGGGCTAAGAAACTCCATCCTTACAGGTCCCCCAGCTCCTTTTGGGCTTCCTGGAAACTTGGCACTGCCTGGTGGGAGATACAGAGCTTCAAGGTTGGGAAATGTTGGACTGGCTGACATTGAGAGCGCCATCTTGGATGATACTGGCATTCAAAGTCTTCATCATTTGGCTTTTACTGTGCATCTCGCCAGAGGCTTGACTCCTCTGAATGTCCCAGACTCCCTGTTTCCATAGGTTCTGCCCTCCCTCTGCCTCCTTGTCTTTGTCTCTGCAGCTGTACTTCCCCTTCTTTTTTGTAGATGAGGACACAGAGCCTGAGAGGTCAAGAAACTTGTTCAGGGTCTCGTAGCTACTAAGTGGCAGAGCTAAAATTAGAACCTGAGTTTTGATGATTCAAGAACCCTTGGCTACTAAGCTGTTACCTCCCAAATTTGGGTGAGAATTATAGCACATGTTATCACATTATATCATAATTTGATGCTGGCACATTTGTCTCCCCTCTGCATGGATTGCATATTTTCCACCTCTGTATCTTCTGGGCCCAGCACAGAGCCTGATATACAGGAGCAATCTTGGCTTCTGCCACTTACTAGCTCTGTGGCTTTGGGTGACTCATTTAAGCTTTCTTAAATAATACCTACCCAGGTCATTTGTGAAGATTTGGTGAGGTGATGTATGCATGGTGCCTTGTGCTAACTAGGTGTGGCAGTTTTGTTTGCATTGGGGCACCACTCGGTTCAGATGGGGTTCACCTTAATCTCTAGCTCTAGGGACAGTGACAGACCCCTGGCTGCTGGCCCGGCCAGAGTGCCAGGCCACAGTGTACCCTGGCCACAGGAATTGGTTCAGAGGTAGACGTGTGATCTGGATGGGCCAATCCATGACCTCTCTGGGACCTTGTCTAGAGATTCCAGAAAGAGACACATTCCATCCTTCTGAGATGGTGCATGCTAAGGGCCACATAAACAGTGAGGTGTTGCTTTCACCAGGCAGGAAAGCACTTTCCGGAGAGCCCAGAGGAGAAACAGAACCAATAGAAGAGTGGAAGAGAGAGTTCTGGTCATATTATTTGAGTTTCTGGATCCAGTCATGCCTGGACTTCTCTAGCTACACGAACCAATAAATTCTCTCTTTGGCTTGAGTTAGCTTACGTTAGTCTTTGTCACTTGCAAGTGAAATTGCGTTTCACATAGTAGGGCATTTGAAAGGGGTGAGTCCCATTTTTATTTCAATGTTCAGTGCATGAGGGAGTGAACAAAATAATATGTGCATATCAAATGATCAGAGTTGAACTTCAGATTTAGCAAAGATCACATAATTAGGCAGGCAGGGTGAAGACAGGGGACAGCATCCTGAATTCATGGGGCAGAAGGTTCTTCAGCGGGGTCCAGGATATTGAGATTTAGCTATTTTCTTGTGTGAGAGCCACAGTGGGGGTGGCAAATGATGGCGGCCGGTGGGGGCCAGGTGATGAAGAGTCTTAAATGTCCTCATGTTGCATTGGAGGATAAGTAGGGGATAGTGAAACCAAAGGCCAGTAGGTCATATGGAGCAGGAACGAATGAGGATGGTGCTGGTGGGTATGAGGCACAGCTAGTCCTTAATCTTGAGTCAGCATCAAACAGGTTGGGGAGGGGTGTGGGTAGGGGTCAAATCTGGCGGAGCACAAGCCCTACACAAAGTAAGTGCTATAGATACAAGCTGGCTTGATTTGATCTTTCTTTCTTTCTCTCTCTCTCTCTCTCTCTCTCTTTCTTTCTTTCAACTGAGCTTGTTGGCTATAGTTTTACATTATCCCATTTCATTCATTCAAATCATTCATTCAGCAGATATTTCTAGGCTAAGCACTGTGCTAGGCACTTGGATTCAGCTGGTAAAAAAAAAAAGAGTTCCAGACATCTTAGAGTGTACTTCTCATGGGGTAGTGCATGTGTGATATGTTAGGTGGTGGTCAGAGCTAAGGAGAAAGGACATTTGGGTGGGGGGACAGGGAGACAGGGAGTGGGGGAGCAGGTGCCATTTAGGGAGGGTGGGCAAGGAAAGTGGATGAGGAAGTCTGCCTTAAATTCAAGGTGCACAGGAGGGTATGTTTATTAATGTCCGGGAAGATGTTTATAATGTAATACTAAGTGGGAAAAAAGATCAGCATAGGAACTACAAAACATATTGGGCTAGAGTGAGATTGCTTTTACCACTGGGAAAATCTTGAATCTGAGCCAATCTTTTCTTTTTTTTTTCCTTAAGCAACTTTGGTTTTTTTTGTTGTTGTTTTTTTTTCCCCATGATTTGAAAGGACTTGTATCGCAAATGATTCTAACCCAAGAGTATATCATGAACCCAAGGGGGAGAACTGCTTCCCCAGGTAGAGCCAACTTTTCCACCTTCCTCCAAAAATGCCATGTCCTGAACTGTCTAAAAACCTCCCAGAGTTCCCTAAAATGGGACAGGTGAGACTGTTGTCCCTAGGCCTGTGACAGGCACATGCCTGCGATGATTGGGGTGGGGGGACAGGGTATGGGTGGGAAGGGTGCAGGGGGCGCATCTTGACCTGGCTCTCTCAGATCCACAGGCATTTGATATTTACAAGCTTGTCAGGATTCTAAAAAATCAAATCATTATTTATTTATTTATTGAGTACCAAGTATTGTGGGCATTAGACACCCACCCATGGCCCTCATTTCTTATTCAGTCTCTCCTCTTGCTCAGGGATGGAGGGATGGTGGCAGGCTCAAGAAAATGTCTGGCACTCGCATCCTTTAGTAGTTTAGAAAATCTGAATGTTTGATGATTGAAACCAAAAACCCCAGCCTTCTGGAGGTATAATTTACATAGCATACCATTCACCCATTTTAAATGTACAGTTCAGGGATTTTTAATAACTTTACTGAGTTGTGTCACTCTCACTCCTTACCAATTTTAGAACATTTTCGTTAGCCCAAAGACATCCTTGTTCTTGTGCCCATTCCTGCCACCAGGCAACACCAGTCTATTTTCTGTTTCTAGAAATTTGCCTAATTCTGGCTATGTAGTATCAACGGAAGCATACAGTATGTGACCCTTGGTGTCTGGCTTCTTTCACATAGCATACACTTTCTGAGGTTCGTCCGTGTCGTGGGTAGCATGGAGATGTCATTTCTTTTTATTGTTGAATAATATTCCATTATGTGGGGAGACCACTCACTGCATCCATTTGGGCTCCTTCCGTTTGGAGGATATTATGAATAATGCCGCTGTGAATAGTCTCACACAAATCTGTGTGGATGTGAGTTTTCATTTGTCTTGGGTAGATATCGAGGTATGCAGTTGTTGGGTCATATAGGAAGATTATATTTTTCAAGAAACTCATAGTTTAGCTTTTAAACTGTGCTAAAATGTCCTCCCAGCCACATCAAAAGGGCTAAGAGTCTTCGGTGGTCCTGGCTGCCCTCCACACGTGACTTCCCCCAGGGCCCCAGGGCTCGCAGTGGGATTTTTAGGACCTTCTGGCACCGGCCAGAGTGGATCCCTGCCCTCCATCCCAGTCCTTTCTCCATGGAGCCCCTTCCCAACCCCGAGGAAGATGGAGCACAAAGAGGGCTGTGGCTGTCGGAACTGGACTTTCTCCCCAGACCAGATCCGTGACGTCCTATAAAAGCAGCTGCAATGTTTTCCTGCTGCAAAGGGCTTTTCAAGCAAGAGACAAAAGAGGGGCTGGAAAGGTGAAGCTAGGTAGCTGGGATGAAAAGCAGGCACTGTCTGCTCCATGTTTCTCTGGGAGGAATCGGCTCTGTTTGAGGAGACGTCCCTTTGCAGCTTCGGCAGCTACTTGGGTCTATGTCAACATCCAGAAGCACAGAGAGAGGGAGACTGGAGCTGTAGCAAGAATCCAAGGTCTCTGGAGACTTGGAGCTGGCCTCCTGATGGTGTGACAGGTCAGAGGCCAGTCAGCCAGCTCAGGCCACACGTGGCCTTGTTCATCCCATGGGAACCTGGGGAATTTGGGCTCAAATGGATGGTGCCCAACTGAACCTTCGTATGTCCAGGAGACAAGGGGTCTGCGTAAATTGAACAGATGCCCACATTACCAGTCTCCTTAGTGGTAACTGATCCTCCCCTAATGGGGCTGAAGGTGATTTTAAAAAAATAATCAAAACCAGATTCCCAAGATTTAATTGTTGGTTGTTGAGAAGGTGCTGTGAAGAAGGTGATCTCAGGCATCAGATTGGTTGTACAAGATCACTGGATAATTTATTTAACCTCTCTGTGCCTTGGTTTCTTCATCTATAAAATGGGACTAAAAATAGTACCTCCCAGTTTTGAGGATTAACTGAGATTATTTTTGTACAAAGTGATGGCTCCATAGAAAGACAAGAGTAAACATGAACTCTCATTACTATTATTTTTAAATTCATGCTTTACTTATCACTAAGGCAATTTTCTATTTTTAGTCTCTATTCTACCTGGTGGGTGAAATGGAATCTTGGTCTGTTCCAGGTAACCCATGTGATTCAGTCTGGCCTCTCCTCAATGATTTTGATTCTGTAAATGTAACAGGGTTGTCTGTGAAGCAGGTGGGGAGAGTATGATCTTCAGTTATCATCTGTCCAGGCTGATATCTGTGGAGGCCCATTTTAGCTTATATTTGCAGCTTTAGGATCTGAAGCCCAAGAGAGGTTAGGAAACTTGCCTAAAGACACAGCTGAGCAATGGAGCCAAGATTCAAAACCAGGTGTGTCTGACATCAGGGATTGGTCTTTACTATTTGTCTTCTAAACATGACCCCAAAGGCCTCTCCACCTTAAGTCCAGATGGTCACATCATTAAAAAAAACAAGGGGGGAAAAATGTTTTGTTGTTGTTTTGTTTTTGAGGAATGGACTACGATTGCCCTGTGATGGAACAGAAAGAGCCTGGAAGACTTACTTGAGTTGTCTGCCAAATAAAACTTTTTGTTTAGTTTAGAAAGCAAGCTGGTGTCTCAGTTAACAAAATATATTCAGTGCATATCTGTTGAATTGAAGGTAGTGGGGTGGGGGGAAGAAGGGAAACAGAGAGGGAAGAAAGCAGGAAAAAGAAAAGGAAGGTTGAGAAGGAGGAAGGGAGGGAGGCGAACAAAGGTTTTGGTCTTCCTTCACAAGGCATGTCTTTGAAATGTATTAAATTTATGAGACTTCACCGGGTTATGCCTTAGCATCTCCAGCAGAACATTTTCAAAATTTGTATTCTAGGCCTACCCCCTACACCTACTGAGTTGGAATCCCTGGGGTCAGTCCTGGGCAGGTAAACACAGGTGAGTCTGAATTGTAACTTCCTCAAAAACTGTGAGTTTGTAGTTTTTTTATTTTGTTTTGTTTGGTTGTTTTTAAGCAAATTTAGGATTGATTGAGGTTTCACAAATGATTTGTTCTGGTCTGTGGGTCTGGGTTGGTTGTGGCTCTGTCTCTTCTTTAATAAAGACACTTCCCAGCAGTGTCCATGTCTGAGGAGGCCCTCAGTGATGCCTTTCAGAGACCATTAAAAGGCACCCCTGGGTCCCGCCTCCAGCTTGCCTTTGTGAGGGCCAAGGAATGTGTGGGGTTGATGATTTCCTCTTAACCAAACCCTATGTCACTTGGAACCAAAGTCTCTTTTTTGTGTCTTTAATACAAATTTGGACACATCTTCCTGATTTTCAGGACCAAAGATTTTCAGGTCTGAATTGACCCGAATCAGAAGTGTTTTCACTAGTTAGTGATGGTGGTGGTGGTGGTAGTTCCGAAGGGACCAGTAATACAGCATCTCTTGTGTGCTTGTGTAAGGGGGCTCACCCAACCTGTTCGCCTAGTTTAGGGTTAGAATGATCTGTTTTTCCAGGCAGTACCCATCTTGACCTAGCTGGCGGTTGCCTGATATGAATTTCCTATCACCCAGAGTAGAGGAGGATCATCCTTGCTTGGTACAGCATCTCTGACTTAATTGGCAGCCTTCAGGACTTGTAGGTGTCACCCATTGGACAGGAATATATATCGAAGCCTTGGGAAAATTGTCTTGCCTGAGAGCCTCATTATTGCATCCAATACAAAAGAATTTGGGCAGGGAGGTCAGAGTTAATATGCTTAATATTCAGTTGCTGTAGGGACCTAGCCAAGGAATTGAGAATGTCCTGAAAATTACTGGCTCATTTGTTTATATTCTCTGGCTGTGTTCTTGGAACCCATGGAGGAGGGAGGGCTGAACACAATGTAAACTGGGAAATGGCCCAGGCTAGTATCTTAGGGGTGAAAAGGGTTTTGTGGCCATAGCCAACAGGTCATTTTATCTGACTCCTAGTCAGTGTAGGCCTCTACCCTAAACTACCTAGCAGGGATTGATCGATCATTCATTCATTCATTCATTCATTCAGCACATACTTACCTAGGACCTACTATAAGCCTGGAATTGTGCCTGGAAAATTTTTAAAGATTACCTGTGTTGGTTAAAATATTCCTAGAAATAAGTGACTGTTGTTCCTAGAGCACAGAGATTTAAGAATTTAGCAAAGTCATAATACTGAAGTCTCCCCGCTCCCAGTTTTTCGCTCCTTCAATTATAATTTTTATTTTGAAGAAATAAAAAATGGTACTGAAAAATACAAAGAATGAGGTAACAATCACCGAGCATTCTACCACCCAGAATCCATGAGTGTTAACTTTCCATCCTGTTTCTTCAGACATATATATATATATATATATATATATATATATATTTTTTTTTTTTTTTTTTGCATCAGAACCAGTAAGTCACAGATCATGTTGAAATTGCCCCTTCCCTGGTACCATCTATCTTACCCTCTCCCAATCATGCAGTTAAGAGTCATGGATTTTGTGTGTTTCCTTTTCATAGGTAAATCAAATAACTTTTAACTTTAAATGTTTAAAAATGGTTTATTTTTAATTGTGGTATATAATTTTCATAACATAAAATTTAACATTTTACCATTTTTTGTTGGGGGGAGGAGCAGAGGGAGATAGGAGAGAGAGAATCTCAAGCAGACTCCACGCTCAGCACAGAGCCTGATGCAGGGCTCAATCCCATGACCCTGAGATCATGACCTGAGCCGAAATCAAGAGTCGTACACTTAATCGACTGAGGCACCCAGGTGTCCCCCAGTTTACCATTTTTAAGTGGACAGTTCCGTGGCATGAACTGTGCAACCAATACTACCGTCCATCTCCAGAATTCTTTTCATCTTCCAAGACTTAAAACTCTGTATCCATTGAATACTAACTCACCAATCCCTCCCACCTCAGTCCCCAGCAATCACCATTCTACTTTCAATCTCTGTAAATTTGACTACTCTTGGTACCTCATAGAAATGGGATCATACAGTATTTGTCCTTTTGTGAATGACTTATTTCACTTAGCATAATGTCCTCAAGGTTCAACCTTGCTGTAGCAGGTGCCCGAATTCCCTTCCTTTTTAAGACTGAATAAGTATTCTGTTGTATGTATATACTACATTGTGTTTATCCATTCATCCATCCATGCATACTGGGATTGCTTCCACCTTTTGGTCATTGTGAATAATGTGGCTATGAACATGGGTGCTCAAATAACTGGTTGAGTCCCTGTTTTCAGTTCTTTTGGGAATATACCCAGAAGTGGAATTCCTGGATCATGTGGTAATTCTATGGTGAATTTTTTGAGGGACCACCATACTGTTTTCCATAGTACCATTTTATATTCCCACCAACAATGCACAGGCTTTCCAGTTTCTCCACATCCTCACCAATACTTGTTATTTTCTGGTTTTTTTTCCTTATCTTTTTTTTTTTGGATAGTATCCATTCTAATTGGAGTGAGATGGTTTCTCGGCGTGGTCTCGATTTGTGTTTTGCTGATGATGAGTGAGGTTGAGCATCTTTTCATGTGCTTATTGGCCATCTGTATATTTTCTTTGGAAAAAATGTATATTCAAGTCCTTTGCCCATTTTTTAAAATTTGGTGATTCATTTTTTTAGTGTCAAGTTTTTAGTGCCCTTTATATTTCTGGATATCAACCTCTTACCAGATATATAATTTGAAAATATTTTCTCCCATTCGGTGGCTTGCTATTTCACTCTGTTGATCGTGTCCTTCAATGCACAAAAATTTTTTATCTTGATGTAGTTCTATTTGTCTATTTTCTTTTGTCGTCTGTGCTTTTGGTATCCTATCCATAAGATCATTGACAGATCCATTGTCATGAAGTTTTTTACACATGTTGTTTTTAAGAATGATAGCTTGAACTCTTATAAGTAGGTTTTCTTTTAACTTTCACATATAGATTTATGTTTTGATAAATAATATGATATTTTGTGTTTTAAATTTTGTGCACCATGTCTTATTTTACATTGCATTCTGTATCTTTATTCCCCTCACTCAACATTATGTTTTGGGGTTTTATATACATTACTGTCTAGCTAGATATTACAGCTAGCACCATCCATCCACTCATCCATCCATCATCCAGCCAGCCAGCTAATCCTGTCTCTATTTATCTATCCCTCTATCCCTCTATCTTTCTTTTATCTTCCTTTTCTGCTACCTTCTCGTCAATCATCATCATCATCATCATCATCATCATCATCATCATTTATGTTTCTACTTAACTATTCATCTGTCTGGCTGTCTAGCTATTTTACACCTATTCTATGTCACTCACTCATTTTTCTTGCCTCATCATGTAGCAGGGGTGATACTCAAAATATTTAACAACCCGTATGCTCCAGGCACCAAATAATAAAACCTCATAATGACACAATCAGACTAAATTTGACTATGAATAACTGGCAAATCAATCATACTGGTTCACACCAGCTGACCTGTAGTCCTGGCTTGTAGGCACTTGCATTTGTAAACCTGACAGTAGCAATGCTTGGAATTCCTTCCAATGTTGACATCCTTATGAACGAAATCCTCTGATGTCCTTCCTTGGGAAGATTTTCTCTTTTGACTACTGACTCTCTCACCGCATCTCTCCTTGTAGAAATTTAAGCAGCCTCTTTGACCTATTTCAAATAGCACTCCCTGCATGGATAACTCTTGGATCTCCAAGACAAAATATTTTTTTTTTAGATTTTTTATTTATTTTTTGACAGAAAGACAGCAAGAGAGGGAACACAAACAGGGGGAGTGGGAGAGGGAGAAGCAGGCTTCTTGCTGAGCAGGGAGCCCGATGCAGGGCTCGATTCCAGGACGCTGGGATCATGACCTGAGCCGAAGGCAGACGCTTAACGACTGAGCCACCCAGGCGCCCCTCCAAGACAAATTTTTGCTTTGATTCTCCACTCTGTCTTATAACTGGGGTTGTATCTGTAGCATCGTCCGTAGGTTGAATGTTCAAGTGGACTATAAGTTCCTTGAACCTGGGAGTGTATTTTACTGATCCATCTGACTTTATTTTGTATCCATCTCTCACTTAAACATGCATGCCAGCTAGTCTCTGGGGTACTCCACAAACCCTTGTTAGGTTGGCAAAGAATCAGTGGTGGAGTCTACTTGCAGTGGGGCATTAGAAGTGTGTCTGGGACAACATGAAGATGTGAGGTTTTCAAGTTCTCAGTCTTAGGAAATTCCCAAGGTGTTCTTGGCTCTAATGGTCCTTGCTCTGAGAGAGCTTGTCAGAGCAACAATGGTTTATGGTATGGCAGAGTGTCATTGCTGAAGGTATCAGGGCAGAGCTAAAGTCCCAGATCTAAAAGGTGCTTTGAGAAGGTGGAGCTGACATGCTCTTTGACAGCCGGGCAGTGTGGAGCAGTGAGCAGAGTGCTGGCTTTGGCATTAGATACCTCTCTGAGCCTGTGCCTAGAAAGGTTTGGAAAAGTGTGCATCTTGAACCCATTCATTCTTGGCATGTGGTAGGCACTCAGTAAATATTTGCTGAGTGTGTGAATGGAGACAGATAGCCCCATGTTCAAGTCCTGGTTCTGGTGCCTGCTGCCACCTGTGAGATCTTGGACACATTTCTTTTTTTTTTTTTCTATTTTTTTTATTATGTTATGTTAATCATCATACATGACATCATTAGTTTTTTTTTTTTTTAAAGATTTTATTTATTTATTTGAGAGAGAGAGAATGAGAGACAGCACGAGAGGGAAGAGGGCAGAGGGAGAAGCAGACCCCCTGCTGAGCAGGGAGCCCGATGCGGGACTCGATCCCGGGACTCCAGGATCATGACCTGAGCCAAAGGCAGTCGCTTAACCAACTGAGCCACCCAGGTGCCAGACATCATTAGTTTTTGATGTAGTGTTCCATGATTCATTGTTTGCCTCTAACACCCAGTGCTCCATGCAGAACGTGCCCTCCTCAATATGCATCACCAGGCTAACCCATCCTCCCACCCCTCTCCCCTCTAGAACCCTCAGTTTGTTTTTCAGAGTCCATCGTCTCTCGTGGTTCGTCTCCCCCTCCGATTTCCCCCCCTTCATTCTTCCCCTCCTGCTATCTTCTCCTTTTTTTTTTTTTTAACATATAATGTATTATTTACTTCAGAGGTACAGATCTGTGATTCAACAGTCTTGCACACTTCACAGCGCTCACCATAGCACATACCCTCCCCAATGTCTATCACCCAGCCACCCCATCCCTCCCACCCCCCACCACTCCAGCAACCCTCAGTTTGTTTCCTGAGATTAAGAATTCCTCATATCAGTGAGGTCATATGATACATGTCTTTCTCTGACTTATTTCGCTCAGCATAATACCCTCCAGTTCCATCCACGTTGTTGCAAATGGCAAGATTTCATTCTTTTTGATGGCTGCATAGTATTCCATTGCATATATATACCACATCTTCTTTATCCATTCATCTGTTGATGGACATCTTGGCTCTTTCCACAGTTTGGCTATTGTGGACATTGCTGCTATAAACATCGGGGTGCATGTACCCCTTCGGATCCCTACATTTGTATCTTTGGGGTAAATACCCAGTAGTGCAATTGCTGGATCATATGGTAGCTCTATTTTCAACTTTTTGAAGAATCTCCATACTGTTTTCCAGAGTGGCTGCACCAGCTTGCATTCCCACTAACAATGTAGGAGGGTTCCCCTTTCTCCGCATCCCTGCCAACATCTGTCGTTTCCTGACTTGTTAATTTTAGCCATTCGGACTGGTGTGAGGTGATATCTCATTGAGGTTTTGATTTGGATTTCCCTGATGCCGAGCGATGTTGAGCACTTTTTCATGTGTCTGTTGGCCGTTTGGATGTCTTTGGAAAAATGTCTGTTCATGTTGGACACATTTCTTATCTGCCCTGGATTTCAATTTCCCTGCCTGGGAAGGATGACAGTACTATCTACCTTCATGGTTGTTGAACAGAGGAGTATCATGGATATGTCATGCCTACCACAACTCCCGACACAAAGTGCATATGCAATAAACACACTGCACTTAATATAGATTAGGGCTTTTGTGTATGTTAGGGACAAGTACTCGAAAGACAGACACGTGTGTTTTTCCCAGTGCTATTTCAGTTGTGATACTGGGAAAGGTTTTGTTGTTGCTGCTGTTTATTTGTGTTTAAACTCTCAGCTTTAGTTTTTGCACCTGTAAAGTGGGTGGGCATTAATAAAGCAGAGGTTTTTGGATACTTGCTATTAGATTGAATAGTGGGCTGGACGGTGGCCATCAAGAAGATATAGCCAGGTCCTAATGTGCAGAACCTGTGAACGTGAACTTATTTGGAAAAAAAAAGGTTCTTTGCAGATGTATTAAAGGGAAGATTCTTGAGATGAGGAGATCATCCTGGATTATCTACATGAGCCCTACCTCCAGTGGCAAGTGTTCTTTTTTTTTTTTTTAAGATTTTATTTATTTGAGAGAGAGAGAATGAGAGGGGGGAGGGTCAGAGTGAGAAGCAGACTCCCCGCTGAGCAGGGAGCCCGATGCGGGACTCGATCCCGGGACTCCAGGATCACGACCTGAGCCGAAGGCAGTCGCTTAACCAGCTGAGCCACCCAGGCGCCCCAGTGGCAAGTGTTCTTAAAGGAGGTAGTGTGAGCGTGGAGGGGAGATCCTAGAGCCACCAAGTGCTGCAAGAAGCAGCGACAGATTCTCCCCTAGAGCTTCTGAGGGAGAGAGGCCCCAGAGACACCTTGGTCTCACACTTCTGGCCTTCAGAACTGCAAGAGAATGAATTTCTGTAGTTCTAAGCCACCAGGATTGTAACAATTTGTTACAGTAGCTACCAGGAACTAATAAAAGTGGTTTCTATGCTAAATTCTGGTTATGCAAGCACCCTTTGCACATTGCAGGTGCTTATGAAAATGCCCTTCAAAAGTTTACGGTACAGTGCTGGGATGGGACATGGAAACCCACAGCTCCACAGTGCAGCAGGAGAGGGAAGCCCAGGAAGGACAGGTAACCCAGCAGCGAGGGGTGCATGTGGGTGTCTCTGGGAATATTTCCTGGAATTTATCTAAGCTGTGCCCCAAAGATCAAGGAGGAGTCAGCTTGACAAGGATGTGGGAGTGCATTTCAGGAGAGGGAGCCACACACAGAGGCATGAGACAGCAAGAACAGGCAATAATTCTTTTCTCCCTGACTCTCTTGGGAAGGTCAGTGAGCTGTCTGGAGCAGTGCTTCTCAAAGATTAAGGTGTACCTGGATCACCTGTAGGATCTGGTTAAAATGCAGACTCTGATTCAGTAGCTCTGGGGTGGATTCAGAGATTCTACCTTTCTTACAAGCTCCTAGAGGATGCCAGTGTTGCTGGTCTGCAGACCCACTTGGAGGCACAGAGCCTTAGTGTTCTGAAGTTCAGAGCACTCTTGCCTTTTCCTTACCATATTTGAACCTCCCCTAAAGGTCATGAAGCCAGGTCATGAAGCCAGAACCCTGCAGAGAAGAGGGGCCTTGCCCAAGATCACACAGCCTCAAATGATATCTTTGATTTTACAACCTAGGTTTTCTGACTTTGAATACAGTGCTCTTTTAACTAAGGCGTCATGCAATTTCTTGCGACATCCAAATGGAGGCCAGATTTTGACTTTGACCGAGCCTGAGAGTCTTTTTCTTTTCATATGTAACTTGCATGCTTATTATAAATTATGTCTTCATTTTTGGTGGTGATGCTCTTGTTCCTTATGTGTCCTTGCTACTTTCTTGCCCCTCCCCCTGTGTCTTTTACTCTAAATTGGTGGTGCCTTCCTAGCATCAGCCACACACTGGAATCCCATACAGAGCTTTAACAAATTCTGCTGTCTGGCTCCCTCCTGGCATTTAGATTTATTTGCTCTGGCATGTGGCTTAGGCATCAGGATCTTTAAAACTATCCCCAGGTATTCTAATGAGCACCCAAGGTCGGGAATCACTAATCTGGTTTTTTGGCCTTGGTTTTTCCTCCCTTCAGACTCATTCCATGATTTCTGGGGTTTTTTGTTTGTTTGCTTGTTTTTTTTTTAATTCCTCTGCTGGTCACCTGTGTATTTTTAACTAGTATATTCAATTCTGTTTCTTCATTTGTTAAGCAATGAAATTTGAAGTGGGATCTTTTAATTCGTTACTGTGAAAACGTTTGAAAGAAATGTGGATATTCACTCCCACATGCCTCTTCCCGTTATCCATCTTTACTCTGGCAAATCCCACTTCCAGTTTAATTAGTAAGCTCTGGGTGTGTATATGTGTGACCCATGGGCTTTCTTTCACTTTTGTTGGTGTTGTTTATTTTGTATTATTTGACTTTTCTTTTAAGACTTGTAAGATTCACATTCTTTTCCCAAGACTGCTCAGCTTTTAGTTTTGTATTTCAATGGTTTCCTTTGTTAAAACACTTTGAAGAAGCTGGAAGGGCTAGAGGAAGGGAAATAAAATTATTGTGTTTATGATAGTAATTAATAGTAATAATAACCACATGTACCAGGATGTGTTCCCCTTCTTATGTGTTGAGTCATGACATCTTACTAATCAGGGCCAATGAGGGAGCAGGTGCCAGGCATTTAAGGGGTATTAGTTCAGCTGGGGGATTTTTTTGTTTCTGTTTTACATCTGTTTATGATGGCGATTGGTTTTCTTGTGTGGTCTTTGTTCAGGAAGGCAGATTGGGTTGAATTCATTCCTTATGGTCTTTGTCCAGTCTTGGTACCAAGATTATACTGCTGTCATAAAGTGACGGACATAACTCACATCTTTCCAATGTTCTGGAACAGTCTGATTAAAATGGGAATTCTCTGTTTCTCAAAGGTCTCTACAAGTTGGCTGTAAAATAATTGGGAGAGTGCCTCTATGTGACTGTATTTCTTTTTTTTTACCCTGGCTTTTATTTTGAAATCTTGAAAAATGTTCAACTTACAGAAAAATTGAAAGAAAGTACCACAGAAGTGACTTCAATTTTTATATGGCTTTTGGCCTACTGTGCTTTTCTACTTCCTCTTGGGTCGGTTGGGTAATGTAAATTTTGACGGAAAAGTTGACCGTTTCAACTAGATATCTAATGTAGGGTGAAACTTTTAAATAATATTCTCTTATTTTTCTACTCTCGGTTCCATCTGCGGTTACAACAACTTCATCGTTTCTGACAGCTTTTATGTTATCTCTAATACTCATAACGATTTTGTGAGGCAGATACAACATATCACCCATATTTTACAGATAAGGATGTTGAGATTGAGAGGAATTCACTGGCTTCTCAGGGCCGAACAGCTAGTGAGTGAGATGGCTGGGTTCTCACTGAAGCTTTATAACTCCCGAGTCCAGCTAACATCAGCTGGGTCTTCAAGGCCTGCAGCTCTGCCGACCACACTCTGAGGAGCAAGGCCTGAGTGTTCTGAAGGTTACAGCACTTTTGCCCCATCTCTTACCACATGGGAGCCTCCCCTGGAGATTGCCGGGCCACCCATTTGTAGCTAAGAAACCAGAAGCCTGTCGAGAGGAGCGGCCTCGCCCAAGGTCACACGGCCTCAAATGGTACCATTTTTTTTAGAACTCAGGTTTTCTGACTTTGAAAACAGTGCACTTTTGACTAATTCATCATGCAGTTGCGTCGTGGCATACAAATGCAAATAAGGGTTAGGTCTTTATTTTTTGACCCGTCTGGGAGCCTTTTTCTACTAACAGGTTCTCGATAGCCTATATCCACTTACTGATGTAACGTGCATATTTATTATTAATTAATAATTATTATTATATCATATACTATTAAATGATATAATCCTCAAGTAATAATTATCAATGGGTTCTTAAGAATCATCATCATTAATTATAACTAATTAGATTAATTATAAGGAAGCTGCCTGTCTTCATAGTCTCCCGAAAGGTGTGGGCAGAAACCTCTCTATGTGTTGTTTCCTTTAGGGAAAGGGACTTGGTGGGGTTTGGGGTGAACTGGGCTACCCCCAAATCAGTTTCCCCCCAATCGGAGTCCTAGATGACTATAACTGTGGTCTTTTGCTTTGCTCAGGCAAACACTGAGTTCTTGGCCACCTGGTTATATCAGGTCGGTACTGACTATTAAGGGGGCTGATGGTTTGTTCCTCCTGTTGTTGCCATAGACTGTAGGGGACCTAAGCTACCGTGCAAGGCCGGCTTCAACAGCAGTGATAGCCAGGAGTTGCATTTTTTGGAAGGAGGATGGTGGCTGACCTTGGAAAGAGGGGAGTGCACTCCAAGTGGGATAAGAACATGACAGAGAGACATGAAAGGGATGACGACAGTGTCCTCCTAGAGGTCAGGCGGGAATGGGTGACAACAGCGGGCATGGCCTTAAAAATGGCATGATGGTAGTTGGCTACAGTTGGGGATGGATTAGTGTGGGTGTGTCTGCAGGCAGCTCTGAGAATGAACTGAAGGAAGGAAAGGTACAGATGTACAATTAGATATATCTGCAGTATTTCCTTTTTTTTTTTTTAAGATTTATTTATTTATTTGAGAGGGGTGGGGAGGAGAAGAGGGAGAGGAAGAGAGAGAATCCTCAAGCAGACTCCCTGCTGAGGGAGGAGCCTGATGCAGGGCTCAATCCCAGGACCCCGAGATCATGACCTGAGTGAGCTGAAATCAAGAGTTGGATGCCCAACCGACCGAGCCATCTGGGCACCCCGACAGTGTTTCTTAGCTTTGGCCAAGCTAGTTTGATGGCAGGGTTATTCCTGCTGCTGAGGGAATTCTCACAGGACTGTCTATAATAATGCAGGGAGAGCTGATAAATTCCATTCCAGAGCTTTTGGAGCCCTTTGGCTGGTCACAGAGAACCTGTTACCAGGGGACCTGTGAACAGGGGGTCATACATCCCACAGCTGCTCCTCCCCATGGCCCAGGATGAAGTCGGCAGCGTGGCACTGCCCTAGGCTGAAGGGAGGCCCCATGTAAGCATTGCCCCCATGCTCCCTATGGTAGTATGTAGGGCGGAGAACACCGGGGACTGGAGAACATATTTTTACGCATAAATATTTATGTCAAATCATCTCTGCTAAGAAGGTGGCAAAACAAGGCGTGAAAACACAATGAGACAGAGCAGCCTGACTTTTTTGCAAATATTTATGAGAGAGGAAAATGCTGAGAGAGCGATAACCCTGGAAGAGAATAGCCAAGAAGAGAAGAGAGACACCAAGGCTGCCCTGAGCCATGGGAAGGCTGCCTTCTTGCAGGGGGATAGTACGGAGGGCAGGGCTAAACACATAATGCTGTCAGGGAAGGCAGGGGGTTGACACTTTTTATTTGTGTGTTTAATACCCACAAGACAGTCACTTTGCTAAGCATATGAAATTCTTTAACATTTTTGTCTACTGCTGTTCAGAAGTTCTACAGTAAACGTTATGACTTTTGTAATCGATCACTAAATCAAACACACACACACACACACATAGAGGACAGGTCTATATAACAGGTATATTTGGCATCCTTCTGTTAGGTAAAGTGATTATCCTCTGAGGACTGAGTGAAAAGATCCACATAGAATACTGCAGTGCCCAGCACGCTGAAAATTCTCGATCCATGTCAGATGTCACTGTCATCTTTTCAGCAGGTGGCTCATTCAAGAAATGCAAGAAGGGACGCCTGAGTGGCTCCGTCGGTTGAGTGTCCAACTCTTGAGTTTGGCCCAGGTCATGATCTCAGGGTGGAGAGATCAAGCCCCACCACTGGGTTTCATGTTTAGCCGGGAGTCTGCTTGAGATTCTCTCCTTCTCTCCCTCCGCCCCTCCCCCCTGCTCGTGTGCTCTCGTTCTCAAATAAATAAATAAAATCTTAAAAAAAAAAAAAACGAGTAGTGCATGGACTGGTGGTCGATGGATCTGGCACATGCCCTGCCCATAGTAGGGGCTCAATGCTTTTGTTGTTGTTGTTGAAGAAGAAGTAAATGAGCTGGGACTGACTCCAGATTTGAGAGAGGGAGGTTCAGCGTCTGTATGCCGTACAGCTGTGGGCGGTTACCAGCCCCTGCAGAATTTGTAGCTAGAGGTCTTCCGCTGTCCCTTTAAGATGTGGCCATCTCTTGCCAAGCCACCAGCAATTGTTTCTGCCTCTGGCAAGCGGTTATCCTTAGATTGACTTGAGAGTCCTGTCCTTCCTAAATGCTGGAGGGAACAGAACAGAGAAACCTCTGTCGCACGGGAAACCAGCCAGGCAGTGGAGGTAGAGGACAAAGAGATGCCCCTAAGATATTTGGGCAATTTCTCAATTCGACATTAACGAACTATCCATTTTCCAGGCATTGTCTTTGGTCTCTATACATGTTTTCTCATTTGATCCTCAAACAGTGCTTTGGGGATGATATTAGCATGCTGGTTTTATAGATGAAGGAGCCCACCTGCCTTAGGTCATATAATTCCAACAAATGTGATAGGACTGGGGTTTGAGAACTAGAATATCTAGTCTGGGTTTTAAATCTTTGGGAGAGTGTGTGGGGATAGAAAAATAAAAGATGGGATGGTAAATGTACACATTAGAATGTAGTCAATTTGGTTTTCCGCTCTCAAGAAGTGGGGCAGGAAAGAGGAGATTTTGTTACTCAAAAGGATACATTTCACTGGTTTACTTGGAGGCTGTGTTTGGCTCAGGTCGTGGAAGGCAGGTAAGAGTAAAGCTTGAGTGTCTCATCTGATCTGTTGGTAGTTGCTACTCGGTGGGAAATTGCTGAATGATGCCCATTATGCATGAGGGATGAGGAATCTGTGGCCCATTTGCTATTTCTTTGACAGCTACTCATGGAACAGAGGAGTGGCTGTTCTGAGTAATATAGGAAAGGCCTACGTAAGGGCGGGGGGATTATATCGTTGGAACAACAAAGGTATGAGGTGAATAATAAGCACAACTGGCAGAAACCAGACCCAGTGAAAATGGGCCAAGTCCTCATTTTGTGTGATAACAAGGGATAGTGAACTTATTAATCTTCCCAACTGCCTCCAAGGGAGGCAGCCCAATCTGGGCACAAGAGAGACATTAGGAAGATTCCAGAAAGTGAGTCCCTCTTACAGTAGAGTGGTTACCAACAAAGGGACTTTGGGGGTGGGACAGACCACATTTCAGATCCTGGCTCCATCACTCATGAGCTGTGTGACTTGAGTTCTTACCTCTGCGTTCTCAACCACAAAACATGAATACTGCTCCCAACTCTTGGTGTTATTGCGAGGATGACGTGAGATAACATTATTGAAGTGCTTTGCATTCAGCAGGTACTCAATGTATGGATTGTTCCCTTCTCCTCCACCCACCCTATTGTGCCCCACATTTGTGGATTCTCTCCTTGGTGAGGAAAGGCCTCGTTGGGGAGCACCGAATCCTGACTCAGACTCAGTCCAGCCTGTGGTAGACAGGTGTCTCTAACGCCTGCCCCCCTCCATGACCAAACTTCAGGGCCAACTTGGCTTCCCCTATAACTATTAATGGAAACTGTGTTCCTAATTCCTCTCCCACTGTGCAGTCAATTTACCTCTTAATGCCTGGCAGAGGCAGCATGCAGAAAGACTGATAACATTGTTCACACTGTTTAAAGGTTCCACTGTGCGTTGAAAATTGTCTAAATGGGGGGATAATGAACAATCACCAAATTGGAGCTTTCTCAAGCTGAGAGAAAAGAAAGGCTTTGGAGAGTGGGTGCCACATGACCGAAGTTATTAGCTGGGGTGGGGAGGGGAAGATAGATAGTGTCAGTTCCCCAAGCTCAAGAAAGATTGGATCTCCGGAGGCAGAGCAAGATGGCGGAGGAGTAGGAGACCTGGATTTCGTCTGGTCTCAGGAATTCAGCTGGATAGGGATCAAACCATTCTGAACACCTACGAACTCAACAGGAGATCGAAGAAAAGAAGAGCAACAACTCTCTGAACAGAAAAGCGACCACTTTCTGGAAGGTAGGACGTGCGGAGAAGTGAATCCGAGCCCATACTCGGGAGGATAGATGGCGGGGGAGGGGCCTCCCTCGGCCGCTTCTGGCAAGTGATGGAGCCGTGGAGCACAAAATCGGAACTTTTAGAAGTCGGCTCCGCTGAGGGATGTCGCTCCAGTGGCTAAGTGGGGGGTGGAACCCTCGTGGGACAGTGTGGTCTCAGGACCCTCGGGGTCACAGAAAGACCGGGGGTGCCTGAGTGCGGCAGAGCTCCCAGGTGTTGGAGTGGGGAAGACGGCGCCCAGGCGTGGGCTCTCAGCTTGGGGTTGCCATAAACCGTGATCCGCGGCACAGTCGGGCCCCTGCTCCTCCAGCAGGGACCCAACAAGCCACAGATCTGGGGAGACTCACCTTCTTCCCCCAGGAGGAGAGGTGCGGGAGCGCACCGCAGGGATCTGCTGAGTTTGGAGACTCCACACGGGGTCGGGTGCCAGAGATAGAGACGCTCAGTCACAGGCCGGGTGAGCATGGAGTGCGGCCGGAGACCGGGGAGACGGGAGTGACTGACGGCTTTTCTCTAGGGGCTCACTGAGGAGCGGGCCCAAGTTCTCGGCTCCTCCAAGGCGGAGATTGGGAGGCCGCCATTTTCACTCTCCGCCTTCAAAGCTGTATGGAAAGCTTGAAGGGAACAAAAGCCCCGGAGAGCAAACCCGAGCAGATTACTTATCTGGACCGGCAAGGGCGGGGCAATTCCGCCTCCAGTAAAGACATTTGGGAACCATGACAACAGGCCCCTCCCACAGAAGATCAGCGAGAACCGCCAGCCAAGACCAAGTTTACCGATCAATGAGAACAGCAGAACTCCAGCGCTAGGGGAATAATGCACATAGAATTCATAGCTTTTTTACCATGATTCTTTAGTCTTTCAAAGTTAATTTTTTTTTAACTGTCTTTTTTTTTTTTGAATTTTTCTTTTTTCCTTTTTCAACCAACATCTTATCAATCCCTTTTTTAAAAAAAACATTTTTATTTTTCATAATTAGAGTCATATTCTATCCCTTCATAGTAGTTAGCCTTATTTTTGGCATATATATATAAGTTGTTCTCTCTTTAAAATTTTGAGGTAGTTTCTTCTAACAGATCAGAATATACCCTAAATCTCTATTGTATGGTTTTTTCCTACTCCCCTGCCTGATCACATTCTCTCCCTTTTTTTTCCCTCTCCCTCTCTTTTTTAAATCCTCTTCTTTCTTTTTTCAAACAACTTCTTATCAATTCCTTTTATAAAATTTTTTATACTTTCCATCTTTACAGTCATATTCCATCCCTTCATCATATCAAACCTTATTTTTGTACATATATAAGTTTTTCTTTCTTTAAAATTTTGGGAGGCACTTTCTTCTAACAGACCAAATACACCCAAAATCTAGTGTCTGGCACTGATCTATATACCAGCCTGATCATATTTGATCACATTCTGTTTTTTTTTTTGTTCTGTTTTTGTTTGTTTTTATCTTTATCTTTTCTTTTTTTTCTTTTTCTTTTTTCTCTCTTTCCCTTTCTTTTCCCACTTCTTCAGGTCTTTTCTGCTTTGTTTAGAGTTTATTTTCTGGGAACGTTGTTACCCTGTTAGCATTTTGTTCTCTCATTAATCTATTCTCCTCTGCACAAAATGACAGGATGGAAAAAATCACCTCAACAAAAAGAACAAGAGGTAGTACCGACTGTCAGGGACCTACTCAATACGGACATTAGTACAATGTCAGATCTATAGTTCAGAATCATCACTTTAAAGATATTAGCTGGGCTTGAAAAAAGCATGGAAGTTATTAGAGAAACCCTTTCTGGAGAAGTAAAAGAACTAAAATAACCAAGTCAAAATCAAAAAGGCTATTAATGAGGTGCAATCAAATATGGGGGCGCTAACTGCTAGGATAAATGAGGCAGAAGAGAGAATCAGTGATATAGAAGACCAAATGATGGAAAATAAAGAAGCTGAGAAAAAGAGAGATAAACAACTACTGGATCACGAGGGCAGAATTCGAGAGATAAGCAATACCATAAGACAAAACAATATGAGAATAATTGGGATCCCAGAAGAAGAAGAAAGAGAGAGAGGGGCAGAAGGTATAATGGAGCAAATTATAGCAGAGAACTTCCCTAATTTGGGGAAGGAAACAGGCATAAAAATCCAGGAAGCACAGAGAACCCCTCTCAAAATCAATAAAAGTAGGTCAACACCCCGACATCTAATAGTAAAACTTACGAGTCTCAAAGACAAAGAGAAAATCCTGAAAGCAGCTCGGGAGAAGAGATCTGTAACCTACAATGGTAGAAACATTAGATTGTCAACAGACCTATCCACAGAGACCTGTCAGGCCAGAAAGGACTGGCAGGATATATTCAGAGCACTAAATGAGAAAAATATGCAGCCAAGAATACTATATCCAGCTAGGCTGTCACTGAAAATAGAAAGACAGATAAAAAGCTTCCAGGACAAACAAAAACTAAAGGAATTTGCAAACACGAAACCAGCCCTACAAGAAATCTTGAAAGGGGTCCTCTAAGCAAAGAGAGAGCCTAAAAGCAATAGACCAGAAAGGAACACAGACAATATACAGTAACAGTCACCTTACAGGCAATACAATGGCACTAAATTCCTATCTTTCAGTAGTTACCCTGAATGTAAATGGGCTAAATGGCCCGATCAAAAGACACAGGCTATCAGACTGGATTAAAAAACAAGACCCCTTGATATGCTGTCTGCAAGAGACTCATTTTAGACCCAAAGACACCCCCAGATTGAAAGTGAGGGGGTGGAAAACCATTTACCATGCTAATGGACACCAAAAGAAAGCTGGGGTGGCAATCCTTATATCAGACAAATTAGATTTTAAACCAAAGACTGTAATAAGAGATGAGGAAGGACACTATATCCTACTTAAAGGGTCTATCCAACAAGAAGATCTAACAATTGTAACTATCTATGCCCCTAACATGGGAGCAGCCAATTATATAAGGCAATTAATAACAAAAGCAAAGAAACACATTGACAACAATACAATAATAGTGGGGGACTTTAACACCCCCCTCACTGAAATGGACAGATCGTCTAAGCAAAAGATCAACAAGGAAATAAAGACTTTAAATGACACACTGGACCAAATGGACTTCACAGACATATTCAGAACATTCCATCCCAAAGCAACGGAATACACATTCTTCTCTAGTGCCTATGGAACATTCTCCAGAATCGATCACATCCTAGGTCATAAATCAGGTCTCAACCGGTACCAAAAGATTGGGATCATTCCCTGCCTATTTTCAGACCACAATGCTTTGAAACTAGAACTCAATCACAAGAGGAAAGTCGGAAAGAACTCAAATACATGGAGGCTAAAAAGCAGCCTACTAAAGAATGAATGGGTCAAGCAGGAAATTAAAGAAGAATTAAAAAAATTCATGGAAACCAATGAAAATGAAAACACAACTATTCAAAATCTCTGGGATGCAGCAAAGGCAGTCCTAAGAGGAAAGTATATAGCAATACAAGCCTTTCTCAAGAAACAAGAAAGGTCTCAAGTACACAACCTAACCCTACACCTAAAGGAGCTGGAGAAAGAACAGCAAATAAAGCCTAAACCCAGCAGGAGAAGAGAAATAATAAAGATCAGAGCAGAAATCAATGAAATAGAAACCAAAAGAACAGTAGAACAGATCAACGAAACTAGGAGCTGGTTCTTTGAAAGAATTAACAAGATTGATAAACCCCTGGCCAGACTTATCAAAAAGAAAAGAGAAATGACCCAAATCAACAAAATCATGAATGAAAGAGGAGAGATCACAACCAACACCAAAGAAATACAAACAATTATAGGAACATATTATGAGCAACTCTATGCCAGCAAATTAGATAACCTGGAAGAAATGGATGAATTCCTAGAGATGTATCAACTACCAAAACTGAACCAGGAAGAAATAGAAAACCTGAACAGACCTATAACCACTAAGGAAATTGAAGCAGTCATCAAAAATCTCCCAAAAAACAAAAGCCCAGGGCCAGATGGCTTCCCAGGGGAATTCCACCAAACATTTCAAGAAGAATTAATACCTATTCTTCTGAAACTGTTCCAAAAAATAGAAGTGGAAGGAAAACTTCCAAACTCATTTTATGAGGCCAGCATTACCTTGATCCCAAAACCAGACAAAGACCCCATCAAAAAGGAGAACTACAGATCAATATCCCTGATGAACATGGATGCAAAAATTCTCACCAAAATACTAGCCAATAGGATCCAACAGTACATTAAAAGGATTATTCACCACGACCAAGTGGGATTTATCCCTGGGCTGCAAGGTTGGTTCAACATCCGCAAATCAATCAACGTGATACAATACATTAACAAAAGAAAGAACAAGAATCATATGAGCCTCTCAATAGATGCAGAAAAAGCATTTGGCAAAGTACAGCATTCTTTCTTGATCAAAACTCTTCAGAGTATAGGCATAGAGGGTACATACCTCAATATCATAAAAGCCATCTATGAAAAACCTACAGCGAATATCATTCTCAATGGGGAAAAACTGAGAGCTTTCCCCCTAAGGTCAGGAACGCGGCAGGGATGTCCACTATCACCACTGCTATTCAACATAGTATTAGAAGTCCTAGCCACAGCAATCAGGCAACAAAAAGAAATAAAAGGCATCCAGATTGGCAAAGAAGAAGTCCAACTCTCACTCTTTGCAGATGATATGATACTTTATGTGGAAAACCCAAAAGACTCCACCCCAAAGCTGCTAGAACTCATAGAGGAATTCAGTAAAGTGGCAGGATATAAAATCAATGCACAGAAGTCAGTGGCATTCCTATACACCAACAACAAGACAGAAGAAAGAGAAATTAAGGAGTTGATCCCATCTACAATTGCACCCAAAACCATAAGATACCTAGAAATAAATCTAACCAAAGAGGCAAAGGATCTGTACTCAGAAAATTATAAAATACTCATGAAAGAAATTGAGGAAGACACAAGGAAATGGAAAAACCTTCCATGCTCATGGATTGGAAGAACAAATATTGTGAAGATGTCAATGCTACCTAGAGCAATCTACACATTCAGTGCAATCCCCATCCACTTTTTTCAAAGACATGGAACAAATAATCCTAAAATTTGTATGGAACCAGAAAAGACCCCGCATAGCCAGAGGAATGTTGAAAAAGAAAAGCAAAGCTGGTGGCATCACAATGCCGGACTTCCAGCTCTATGACAAAGCTGTCATCATCAAGACAGTATGGTACTGGCACAAAAACAGGCACATAGATCAATGGAACAGAATAGAGAGCCCAGAAATGGACCCTCAACTCTATGGTCAACTCATCTTCGACAAAGCAGGAAAGAATGCCCAATGGAAAAAAGACAGTCTCTTCAACAAATGGTGTTGGGAAATTTGGATAGCCATATGCAGAAGAATGAAACTGGACCATTTCCTTACACCACACACAAAAATAGACTCCAAATGGTTGAAAGACCTCAATGTGAGACAGAGGTCCATCAAAATCCTAAAGGAGAACACAGACAGCAACCTCTTCGACCTCAGCCGCAGCAACTTCTTCCTAGAAACATCGCCAAAGGCAAGGGAAACAAGGGCAAAAATGAACTATTGGGACTTCATCAAGATAAAAAGCTTTTGCAAAGCAAAGGAAACAGTCAACAAAACCAAAAGACAACCGACAGAATGGGAGAAGATATTTGCAAATGACATATCAGATAAAGGGCTAGTATCCAAAATCTATAAAGAACTTATCAAACTCAACACCCAAAGAACAAATATTCCAATCAAGAAATGGGCAGAAGACATGAACAGACATTTTTCCAAAGAAGACATCGAAATGGCCAACAGACACATGAAAAAGTGCTCAATATCGCTCGGCATCAGGGAAATCCAAATCAAAACCTCAATGAGATACCACCTCACACCAGTCAGAATGGCTAAAATTAACAAGTCAGGAAACGACAGATGTTGGCGGGGATGCGGAGAAAGGGGAACCCTCCTACACTGTTGGTGGGGATGCAAGCTGGTGCAGCCGCTCTGGAAAACAGTATGGAGGTTCCTCAAAAAGTTGAAAATAGAGCTACCATATGATCCAGCAATTGCACTACTGGGTATTTACCCCAAAGATACAAAAGTAGGGATCCGAAGGGGTACGTGCACCCCGATGTTTATAGCAGCAATGTCCACAATAGCCAAACTGTGGAAAGAGCCAAGATGTCCATCGACAGATGAATGGATAAAGAAGATGTGGTATATATACAATGGAATATTATGCAGCCATCAAAAGGAATGAGAGCTTGTCCTTTGCAATGACGTGGATGGAACTGGAGGGTATTATGCTGAGCGAAATAAGTCAAACAGAGAAACACATGTATCATATGACCTCACTGATATGAGGAATTCTTAATCTCAGGAAACAAACAGGGTTGTTGGAGTGGGGGGTGGGGTCGGAGGGATGGGGTGACTGGGTGATAGACACTGGGGAGGATATGTGCTCTGATAAGCGCTGTGAATTGTGCAGGACTGTTGAATCCCAGATCTGTACCTCTGAAACAAATAATGCAATATATGTTAAGAAAAAAAGAAAAAGAAGATGATAGCAGGAGGGGAAGAATGAAGGGGGGGAAATCGGAGGGGGAGACGAACCATGAGAGACGATGGACTCTGAAAAACAAACTGAGGGTTCTAGAGGGGAGGGGGGTGGGAGGATGGGTTAGCCTGGTGATGGGTATTGAGGAGGGCACGTTCTGCATGGAGCACTGGGTGTTATGCACAAACAGTGAATCATGGAACACTACATCTAAAACTAATGATGTAATGTATGGGGATTAACACACACCCAAAAAAAAAAAGATTGGATCTGTTAGAGCATGAAGCATTTGGAGCCTTTCACTACTTGCAATTTACTTGGTAACTTTCCAGAGGATGCTGGGATAAGAAGGACTAGGTGGATTCTGTCAGCTCCAGACAGGTTAATAAAACCATGAATGCATTTGGCGTCCACCACATTGTGGACCTACTTGAGATGGGAATTCACCATTGATTTCCTGACAGTAACTTCCCCAATTGGATGGTATATGCTGGATGGAAGGATGGTGCCTAAATTCTGTCTCTCTCTTTTATTAGTGGTGGATCGTAAGGTAGGTGGCTTCAATTTGGGGGCTCCACTTTGTTCCTGAAAGATGAAGGGTTCTCACAGAACCATTATAATGAGTTATAGTTGTAATATTTAGAAGTAAGTATCATTTGCCAAGTTCTTATTTTATGATGGAGAAGACACTGTACTCTATTTCACTCAGCAGTTCTGTGACATAGATTATTATCCACATTATAAAAGTGAGACATTGAGCTCGGTGGAATTGAGATTTCTCATCCAGGACCTCACAAGTAGGAACCAAAATCTGTTTCACTCCAGGTATGATACTTTATCCCATCTATGCAAGACTACCTCGACATGAGACACTTGCTGGTTGTGAAACCACCCAGTCTGGTGTAAGAATGCTGTACAGGAAATATTTATGTTGAGAAATCTGCCAATGGTCTGAGTATTTCCTTGTATGTAACTTTTCTTCTTTCTCTTGATGCTTTAAAGATTCTTTGTCTTTGACTTTTGATAATTTATTAATAGTGTGTCTTGGTGTAGCCCTAATTGAGTTCAACCCACTTGGGAACCTTTAAGCTTCATGGATCTGGATGCTCTTTTCTTTTCTCTAGGTTCTGGGATTTTTTGGCCATTATTGCTTTACATATACTTTCTGTGCCTTTCTCTTTCTCTTCTCCTTCTGGAATGCTCATAACGTGAATATTGCTACTTTACGTTGTGTCCTGTGTCTTACTGGCTTTCTTCAGTCTCTTTCAATCTTTTTCCTTTTTTCTCCTTTGGCTGGATAATTTCTAATGTCCTGTCCTCCAGGTCACTGATACTTTCTTCTGGAGATCACATTTGTGGTTACCAAAAGCAGGGGGTGGTAGGGAGGGTGAATGGGTGAAGGTTGTCAAACTGGAAGTTATAAGATATAACTTCTGGGGATGTAATGTACAACATGGTGACTATAGTTAATGCTGGTATATGATATATAGGAAAGTTAAGAGAGCTTATCTTAAAAGCCCTCCTCACAAAATGAATTTTTTTTTTCTTTTTACTGTATGTATATGAGAAGATGGATGTTAGCTTAACCTACTGTGGTCATCATTTCATAATCAATGTAAATCAAACCATCATGCTGTATGCCTTAAACAGTGGTGTATGTCAATTATTCCTCAGTATAACTGGAACAAAAGAAATATTTATGTCTTTATTGTTCATTAGTCTCTTCTCATGAGCATTGAGCACTGATCAGCTCTGAGGCTAACATCCGCTGGTTGATGTCTAATATTATCTGGCTATTGACCATTACCTGGGATAGAGAATAGGTAGACAGCAGATTACATTCTTTGGCTATCCCAGCAATGGCTGGCCCTATTCGAAATTGACAGGCCATGAGGAAGGGTCCAATTCCATGACATACCCTAGCCAGTGGCAAGCCGTTAGGTGTCTTATTGCACAAGTTGAGAACTCTGTGATCTACAGAGGTTGACAAAGTCTTTGTAGCCCCATGTGTGTGGATGGTGACATCTTGAGCTTGGACAGAAGTTTAGACAGTGCCGTAGAGGCTGCTTTGAAGCGAAAGCTTTCCCTGGGACCCTCATCCACGCTCCTACAGCCAGCTCTGACTTGCCCATCATAATACTCCTGTGGTGTCGTTTTTGCTCTCTGTCCCCCCACTCCACCCGAGTGTGAGTTCCTTGAGAATAGACACATGTTGAGTGGATCTGCGTGTTCTCGATATGTTGTATAAGATGAGGCAAAGAGTAGGTAGTTAATACAGTGAGAGCATAAGAGAGGGAGGGATAGAGAGAGGGAAAGAGAGAAGAAAGGGAGGGAAGGAAGAACAGAGAAAGAGAATCAAGGTATGGAGGGAAGGAAAGAAAGAAGAACTAAGGAGACAGGGAATGAAGGAAAATAATAAGAAAAGGAAATTAGATAGGAAGGGAAGGAGGAAGCAGGAAGAGAAGGGAGGGAAAGAAGAGATGGAAGAGAAGACTCAACAGGCCACCTTTTGAAGGGTTCTCTTTGGCTCTCCTGCAAGACATGAACTCAGGCTGTCTCTGTGACTGGTTTCCCAAAGACCCTAGGATGCATGGTGAGCTTCTGGAGCTTTGTTCGAGAAGACCCAACTTGCTCTAGGACTCAGTCCCCTTGTCTGTGAAATGGGCTTAGCCACGTCTACCTTACACAGATGTGAGAATTAAACCACATAATCAACAATGAGAAGAGTCATGGCCGCTGAAGCACGGGAGACCGAAGCAGAGGAGGTGGAAGTATCCCGAGAAGCTCAGACGGGAGGGAGGGATCTCAGGGAGAACCCAGATTCCAATGATGACCTGTCAGCCTTTTCTGTTCTAAGTACTGCAATTGTTAAATTTTTTTATTAGACTCTTTGCTCTGGTTTAATAGGCCCATGTCTGTGAACAGGACCTTTCCTGGGGTGCACACAGACGGTGCTATTTTGAATTCTGCATCATTAAGATAATTAGATGCCCAGACAGAATTTAAATACTATTAAGGGTTTGGTGCACACTGGCTGGCCCTGGTGGTGGAGTCATCTGGGGACTCAGCTTCTGCTTGCTGCTGGTTTTTGGAGCTCAGAGCCTTGCCTAGGACAAAATGGCTCTCCTGGGCAAATGAAGAGAAGTGAAGGGAAGGAAAGTAGTCTATTTCTGAGCTCCTTCTCAGTTCCAGATGGTCCATAGGGAATTCCATATACATTGTCTGATTTTATTTTATCCTCCTAACAGACTTGTCAGGTGTGTGTTGCTGCTCCCATTTTACAGATGAAGATAGAGTAGTGGAGGGGTGAAGGCATGTGCCTTGGGTCAGCATCTAGGAAGCCCTCTGGCTAGGTGGCCTTGAACACATTCCTTCACCTTTCTAAGCCTAAATTTGCTGAATTTGTAAAATGAAGATAGCAATAACACCTACCGTGTAGGGTTGATAAGAGAATTAAGAATCATGGGACATACATAACACTGTTATTACGGTGCTAGGCAGATACAAAGAACTCGATAACTGTGAGTTAGCATTCTTATTTTTTCTCAGATTATCTGGGTCCAAAGCCTAAGCTTGGTGTATGAATCTGCGAACTTAGCTTATGTCCCACTGAGAGACAGACACAGGCCCCACATGGACACGAGGAAATCCCTATTCTGTTGAGTGCATAATCATTTTTGGTTCCCATCATGCTCTAAGAATTCAGCTGTGGCGTGTCTTTCTACTCATGTCTATACCATGGTGCTGTAAGAACTCACTGTGGCTATGCCTGTATTCATGCTCTGTGCCTCTGTGTCCACAAACCCACTTCTGCATTCTGCACAGAACCTTACTGTTCACAGAAGAGCTGTATTGTGTGTCAGCTTTTATCTTTTCTTTCCAGTGACCCTAGGTCACTGATTGACATTTATCTTGTCCTCAGCCTACCAATATTTTTTGTCTACAAATGTTTTCTGAGCATCTTGTTTATGTCAGATCATTCTAGACAGAGGCATGAATGAGAAGACAAGAGTTCTTGTCTTCACAAAGCTTCCATTCTGGTAGCAGTGAATGTATCAAGGGAAAATAAGGTACTTGTATGTACTAATTAGGGCTGTAAAGGAGAAAAACAACCCCATGCTCACAGGGCATGAATCTGATCAAGGTTCATTTCTTGTTCACATCACAGTGAGCTCTGCTCCATGCAGTCATGCAGGGACCGAGGATCCTTCTTTCTTCTGGCTCTGCCATTCTCTTAGAGCCCCGAAGTCCTCCACTGAGCCCAGCAGACTAGGGTAGAGTGAAAAATGAGAACCAGATGGGAGGCTTTTACTAGGATAGTCTTTGAGGGGCAAACATAACTTCTACATATGTTCCATTAGTCAGAACTATTGTATGGCTATACCTAATTCCACGAGAGGCTGGTAGATATGGTGTAGCTAGTTTTCCAGGAAGAAAAGGGAACCAGTTTAGTACAAATGCATACATCCTCTGCCCCTGTCTATACGAGTGTGGTTGTGCTATGCTGTATGTTTGCAGCTGCATGGGCTTCTTTGGAGGGGCTTGGAGGGCTGCCTTCTGAAAGAGAAGGAGCCATCCCTGGTGGGCGTGTAGGGTTCTCTCTGGTCCCATGATGCTCAGTAGGGGAAATCTGACCTCTGGGCCTGCCTTTATGACATCCTTCTTTCTTTCCCATTGCCATTTCTTACTCGCTGTCCTACCTCGTGCTCAGATTTATAAAGTGCTTTGCTTTCCTTCTCCCTTCCCTGAGTTCAGATCTTATAGTTTTGTGAATCCCCCACCACCCCTCAAGGCCTTCTCACAATTGGGAACCCAGATAATTTCTTGTACCTTTGAAAAATTCTCAGGTCTTTGTAGCAGTCAGGTTAATGCTACGACTGAATCTGAATGGCTCTCAGAGTTGTCATTGAACTTTCATGTGCTGAAATTTCTGGCTCAAGGTCTGTCTATCCCACTAGCCTGTAGGTGCCAGGGTGCAGGGACCATGGCTGTCTGAGCACAGCTGATTGGCACAGCTCCTGGTACCCAGTGGAGCATCCATGTGACATATTCAGTGGACAAATGCATACATAATTAAATATATCTTATTTCATCCTCCCAGCAACTTTAGGAATTAAGTGTCATTAGCCCCATTATGCCTTATTTCTCTTCCCCAGTTAAATAATATTACCCTCAGTTAAGAAAACTGATACTCAAGGAATTTAATTACTCCAAATCATGATAGGAATAATTGGATGGATTTGGATTCAACCTCAGGTGTGCTTGATTCCAAATCCCATGCTGTTTGGCTTTCATTTGTTTGTTTTCTACTATGTCACATTGCATCCGCATCATCTGAATGCTACTAATAATATATAATATGTATTATAATTATAATATATTTATATCATTTTAAGTATAATATAGAACTTATATATAATTGTATAATAATATATTACATAATAAATATATAAATAATAATGGTATGATTCATATATTTCTTAGTACTTTTTCAAAGTACTTTCACATAGGTGATTTCATTAGAGCATTACAATAGGTCAGTGTAGTTTGTAGCACAGGCTTGTTTTTATTTTCCTACTCCACAGATTTAGAAAGAAAATCTACAAAGATGCTTCTACTCTAGAGCTTGACAATCTTTTTCTGTAAAGGACTAGATAGTAAGTATTTTCGGCTTTGTGGACCATACAATCTCTATTATTACTACCCAGCTCTTCCATGGTAGCACAAAAACAGCCATAGATAGTATGTAAAAGATGGGTGTGGCCATGTCCCAATAAAACTGTATTGACAAGAACAGAAGACAGCCAGATAGGGTCTGTGTTCCAGTTTGTCAACTCCTGCTCTACACAACCATGAGAAGAGCTAAAAGGGAAAATATGGAAAATACCAGAAAAGACGAATCAGACTGGAGAGTTTCCGTTAACCTGCCCAAAGTCCCACAACATATTTGTGGCAGAGCTATACCCCAAATCCATGTTTCTTGCTTCCTGACATAATGTTCTTTCCACTGCACCATTCTCCCTCATTAGCCACTATGGTGGGCATAGAGCCTCATCTCAGACTCGTGGATTTGCCATTTGTCCCCTGCAATTGCAGACATTAGTCACTGCTCAGTCTTTAGCTCTGATATCTTCCTTCCATAAAAACCTAAAGAAGCGCAAATATTTTGCTTTCTCGCATTCTGTCTCTTTCCTAAAGAAATGAACCTAGAAGCCAGAACCAAAATCATCTCTGATTTTCAGTTCAGCAGAGTAGTTAAGAATTAAGGAGGGCATTTGATGGAATGAGCACTGGGTGTTATATGCAACTAATGAACCTCTAAATTCTACCTCTAAAGCTAATAATACACTATATGTTAATTAAATTGGATTTAAATTAAAAAAAAATTTTTTTAGGGCGCCTGGGTGGCTCGGTCGGTAAGCGTCTGCCTTCAGCTCAGGTCATGATCCCAGAGTCCTGGGATCGAGCCCCGCATCGGGCTCCCTGCTCAGCGGGGAGCCTGCTTCTCCCTCTCCCACTGCCCCTGCTTGTGTTCCCTATCTCGCTGTGTCTCTATCTGTCAAATAAGTAAATAAAATCTTTAAAAAAAAAAAATTTTTTTTTAAAGGAAGAGGGGAAAAAAAAAAAAGAATACAGATTTGGGGCCAGGCAGCAGTGGGAGTAGCAGCTCTGATACATATTGGCTGGGTGACTTTGGGTGCCTCGGTGTCCCCATTACTGAAATGGGGGTAGTAACAAACAGTCCTTGCCTCCAAGGGCAGTCGGATGAGGATTGAAACAGTCAAAGTGTAAAAATACTTAAAAGAGTGTCTGCCACTCAGTAGGTGTTTACTGCTGTTGCTGCTGGTTATCATTATTATCATTATTATTTTTCCCAAATGTGTGGAATGTGTGACTTCATACCTTTACTGCTTCTAACCTTCGGTGCCTGTAATGCAGTTTCTTACCCTTGGCATTAGTGACATTTGCGGCTGAGAATTCTTTGCTGTGGGGCAGGGAGAGAAGTCCTCTGCATTTTAGGATGTTTAGAAGCATCCCTGGCCTCTACTCACTAAATTCAGCAGCATCCTCCTCCCCCTTTTGGTCGTAATAACCAAAAATGTGCCCAGACACTGTCAAATGTCCCTTGGGTCCTTGGAGGCAAAATATCCCCCAGTTGAGAACCACTGCTCTAATGTGATTGCTTCTTCCTCATGACAGTTTGGCAAGTCCTGACATGTGCTTTCCTCATGAAGAGAGAAATTAACAGGTGTTAAGAAAAAGTACTGAAAGCAATTAACCCCTCATTGAGACCCTCTCACTGATGTGACCAACCTGAAGATCATTGGAGAAAACTTTGGGGAGAAAGTGAGCAGCTTGTGGGAGGCATTTCTGATTGAAATCAAACATTTTGGGACTTATCCCCTGGCCCAGATCTGTAGATCCTCTCCTCTCCATTAATGGGGAAGACATTTTGTGTGACTAAGTCAATCACTTGGGAAAGGCATACTCTCATAGGAGAGCGTCACCAGGTTAGGCCATGACAGAAAGAAGCAAAGTCATCCTTTATTCACTCCACAAACCAAGGGCTACCTTTGTTTCAAGAGGAATGAGAGAGTATCTCCACATTCCAGAAACGCACAATCTAGTCAATGACACAGACAAGTAGACTAACTGAGCAGTCTTCCAGAATGGAACTACAGGGCTAGGTGGGATTTGTCCAAACAGGTGCTTTATTTTTCTGGATTTTGGTTTTACCAAATATTAGGGAATTCTCCATGGATGTGGAAGGGTGGAAATATTGAAATTGCCATTCTCTATTATGATAAAGTGTCCAAAAAAATTATCATCAAAGGCTCAAGAAATAGAACTTACTCAGAGGGAATGTCCAGGATTTTCATTTCTCTTTTTCCTGTCAGAATAATACTTCAGTGAGCACCAGGCTGTAGAAATTTGGGTCATTGCCCAATGGGGCCTCTACAAATGCAGGTTCCAGATTCCTTCCTGAATTTTGCTTGCATCTTGAAAGCTCTGGTCACTGGCCTAGGGAGGGCTACCAAGGTGAGATATTTCTCTGTCCCCATGCCTCAGGTTGCTGGGTGATGCCTTTGGATTTACAAAATGGATGATTTTCATCCTTTCCAGAATGCCGGGCCCATCCATTTGGGCTGGCTGGTTTCCCTCCAATTTCTCCCACATTACGCAAGGGAGGTGACATATCAAACTAGGCTACTGGCTTTGCTTTAATGGAAAGTCATGGAAGTAATGGGCTTGTTCTCTGTCAACTGCTACATCTCCATGATTCACATTACTATCAATTCTGTCAATCAGTTCATTCATCCATTTAACAACCATTCAGTGCTGGAATAAGGGGTTGAGGGCTGGAAATGATCCACCATGGCAGGGAAGAATGTTTTATCAGTGACATTGTTTAGAACTGATAGTGTATGGTGATAATATAAATAAGACCAAATTTTAGTTGATTTTATTATTGCTTTCAAATTTCTTATAGTCACTGGACTCCCTCTATGCCTGCCCTAGGGACAGACCCCTGAATCATCACTACTTCCATGTATCGAGTGTCTGCTATGTGTAAGAGGCTTGGTTAGAATCTGGGCACATACGGATTGCTACAACATAGCACAGTGGTTACGTAGTGGGCAGTAGAACCAGACGGCCTGCTTTTTTCACTTCTAAGCACAAACTAAGTTCCTTAACCTCTCTGGGCCTCAATTTTCCCATTTGTAAAATAAGGGATATTGGTAAAAGTTAAATAATCTACATTAAACACTTATTACAGTGTCTGGGACACACTAACACCTGAGTGTGCACTATGATTTATTCCACCAAATATTTTTTGACCACCTGCTGACCACCTGACAGTGTGCTCATCACTGGGCAGGGTCTAACAAAATAGTTTCTATCCAGGCCAGTGGGAAAGATTGAAGGAGTTGTTTCTGCCTAGGGAAAGGCAGGAGGAGGGGGGAGGGAAATTGACATAGAGAATACTTGAGCTAAAGCTTGGAAGGAGAGGTAGGAGTTTTTCAAGAAGAGAAATGGGTTTGAGGTAGTCAGAGCAAAGCAAGAAGGTGAGGCCTGATGAGAGATGAGACTAGAAAGATGGGCAGAGGTTGGTTTATATAAAGCCTTGCTGAGAAGCTTGAGCTTTATGTCTTGTAGGTGATGGGAGGTGTTTCAGCCAGTCTAGGCCAAGTTATGCTGTAGTAACAAAAATCCCCAAATATCTTAGCACTGTGAAACAGCACAGGTCTCTATCTCTCTCACAGACTTGTCCACTGTGTAGAGCCTGCACCTTTTGCTCCATGCGCCTTCACTCAGGAACCCAAGCTGAAGGAGCAGATCCTGTGTGGGATATCTGGACTCTTAGCAGAGGGGAAAAAAAAAAGATGTCAGCACATGCAGTGGCTCTTTAAGATTCTGCTCAGAAGTGGTACACATTACTTTCATTTATGTCTCATTGGCCAATGCAAGTCACATGACTGAGCCTGATATCAGTGGGGCAGGAAGTACTTCTAATGGGAGGAAGGACAGCAAATATTATGAACAACAGTAGAATCTACTATATATAGGAATCTACTGTGATCATATCTGGATTGCAAGGAGCAAATGTGCTAATAGATATGACAGAGTCATAAATTGTAAAGCCCCGTTCAAATGTCTGCATCCTCCTTCAAAGAAAGACTTGCTCTCCAGCTATAAGGAATGTGGTCAACACAGTGTCTGTAGCTACCCATTCCTCAGCTGTAGAGAGCTGTATCATCCCATTCTTCCCAGAGCATCCAGTATCTAGTGACTGAATGAGGAAGGTTTATTTATTTTTTTTTTAAGATTTTATTTATTTGACACGGCGGGGGGGGGAAGGAGAGGGACAAGCAGACTCCACATTCCACACTGAGCACAGAGCCTGACATTGGGCTCCATCTCATAACCCTGAGATCATGATCTCAGCCCAAATCAAGAGTTGGGGGCACACCAACTGTGCCACCCTCACGCCCCTGAATGAGGCAGATTTATAAAGGTTGGACCATTTTGGCCTGAAGACGAACAACCCTAATGCATGATGTTTGTTCCAGAGCTCCTTGTTGCGGTGTCTCAGGCTTTTCAAGTTGGATTGCAGTTTAACTTCCCTGCCCCATCTTTGTTTCCTTCCCCTTTCCCTTCACAGATGTTGACACCTAATAAACATATTGCATCCTAAATTCCATTTCAGCATCTGTTTTTAGAGAACCCAACTGTGACATTGTTATAATAGTAATACTGATAATAATGTAATTATTCTTATAATATACAATAATAACAACAAAATTGATGTATTTATTATATTATACTCCCCATCAAGAGCCAATTTAGGGAAATAAACCAGGTTACAGAATCAGTATTTAAAGCAACAGCTTATTCCTTTGGGTTTTGTCTGATAAAGCCACCAATTTGTTTCTTTAGGATTTTGTGCTCCCAGGGTAAATAACCCAGGCCACTCTCTCAGGTCCTTCAGGATCAACCAGAAGCTGAAATCTTTATCCCAGACCATCTGAAACTCAGAGATTCTGGGCTTAAAAAAAAAAAAAAAGGCCCCTTAAGAGAATCCACAGGCTCTTTTAATGGTTAGAGCTATCTAGAAATAACTATCCTGAAATCCTTGCAATTATGTGGTCTTTTTTTTTTTTTTTTTTAAATCAACCATATCAGTAATGCCTCTGTTTATTAGAGTGTACTAGCAAAAGACCCATATTTCAAGCCAGAGAGACCTGGGCTTGAATTCAAGCTCTTTACTACCTGCTTGACAGCAGGCAACTCACATAACTTCTCTGAGACTTCCTTTATAGAATAAGGATGACAAAATTTACCCCATACATTTATGGTGAGGATCAAGTGAAGTATTCTATATGTAAAGCTCTTAGGAAGGTGCATGGCATAGAGTATGTGCTCAGTAAATGTGCATCTCCTCCCATTTCTGTTCTTCCCTTTGGATAAAATATGCAAATATCACTTGCTGAATAGGTGGTTTGGTCACTCCCACTGATAACGCTGGTTATAAGGATTCTTCTTCCTGAGAAATGCACACCATGAAGGAAAATGATGGTGTCGCTTTTTTCCTACACCTGGTAAAATATTTATTTTGACTAAAGTTCTCAGTCCGTGATGATTTAAAGGATTAGAAGGGTTTTCTTTTTTATATAAGCTTCTCTCAGCCAGTAAGGGATGCCTGGGGAGTTAGGTTGAGGTTTCGGAGATAGGGCCTGGGTTAAGCAAAAAAGAGAACAGGGATTGATTAATGATGTCTGTCACAGGAACAGAATGAGCATATTATGGCACACATACCATTCATTTTCCATCTTTGTGGCATTTCAACAGGATGTATCCTTCTTACTCCCTCCAGGAGTTTTCAGTCCTGTCTCAGTTCATGGGAAATCAGGTCCAGTTTTGCGTTAGCAATGATGTTGATCTTCTGTGTCTGGCCAAGTGAATGAGAAATACTTGTTGGAGCTGAAATTGGAGGCAGACAGTGGAGTCTATGATAGATGCTCTTGGGTGGAGTTCTTAACATGGCAGTCTTCTCTCTTTCTTTAGGACTTAGTTCAAGTAGATCCACAAGGATGCTGCTTCTCAAATGTTAGTGTATATAAGAATCAGCTTGAGAATTTAATAGAACACAGCATTCTGGGCTTTATCCTCAGAGGTTCTGATTTAGGAGGCCGTAATAAAGCCTGAGCATTTGCATTTATGCATACTCAGAAGTGATAGTGATGCTGCTAGTCCGTGGGATGTTTTGAGTGGCTCTATTCTAGGACCTTGCTTCTCTTTATGTGGTCTGCGACCAGCAGCATCCACATCATCTGGGATCCATTAGACCTGCAAAATCTGAGGCCCCATCTGGAGCTACTGAATCAGAACCCACACTTGAACAAGATCCCCTGGTAATTCACATGCCAATTAAAGTTGAGAACCACTGGGCTAGGAACTCTTCTCTATTCTCCTACTCTCCTGTGCTGGGATAGGTGCTGAGATAGGTAGGATCGGAGGTTCTCACCATCCCTCACCTACATCATGACCATCCTTATCATACATTATATAATCAGAATGATCTACCTATTAGACTTCGAGCTTCTGAGAACAGAGCCCCACATCCTCATTGCTGTTTATCCATCTCCTAGGGCAGTACTTGCATAGAGGAGGCCCTCAGCAAAATACATGTTGAATGAACAAATATGGCAGCCCTCAGACCTTAGACTCCACTAACCATCCCTCCAGGTCTTATTCAAGTTCTCTCTTATATGGTCTTTGAAGAGGGATTTTTTTTCTCAGTAATTCAAGAATGTGGATGCCTCACAAAGGGAGTATTTGAATCATTTAGGAGGACAAGGGATTTCCAGGCACACCAGCTCTTATTTCCATGCAAACAATTGCTGTCCTAATTATGAATCATTTCCCCCCATTCATGGGAGCAGGTCGTGAGGATTCCCTATTTGGCAAAATCTTTTTGCAGGGTTCGTGGCTCGTGAGATGGCTAGAGTGTCTGATCTCCTATCTGAAGTTTTTAATTCCACAACACCTACCTTCACCTCTCCTTTTCACTTCATTGGGCACCCTAGCCTAGGAGCTTTTATTAGGATGCCTTACTGCACTGTGGGGTGGAGGGGAGAAAGATGGAGCTAATGGAGCTTCTGTTCTCAAACGTGGTGTGCTCAGTTGGGAATGAGAGGACTAGAGTTGTCATCGTGACAGTGCTCTTTCCTTCCTGTGTGACCTCAGAAATTCACCTCTCCTGACTCCTCATTTTCTTGTGAAAGATTTGGGTGTTAGGAGTAGTTTATTATCTTCCTCCTTTCTCCTTTCTCCTCCTTTCTCCTTTCTCCTCCTTCTTTCTCCCTTAAATTTGCTCCCTCCACCACCCACCTTCCGTTCCCTTCCCTTCTGTTCCCTCCCTTCTTTCCTTCCTTCCTCCGTTCTCTCTCCCTCCCTCCTTTTTTTGTTTTGTTCCTTCCTCCCTCATCTCCCTGTCTTTTTCCTTCTCTCTCTTCCTTTCCCTTCCTTCTCAGCCTTCTTCTCCCCCCTTCCAGGCTTCCTCACTCTTTTCTTTGTTCCTTCCCCCCTTCCTCTGTCTCTCCCTTTGCTTTATCAGCAGAACCAGTTCTTCAAGAATTTTCTGTGGAGTGCCATGCTGTAAGCCAGTTACAAATGGAGCTGCCCTGCTTGGTGTGTCTGCAGCACCAGCCTCCTCCACATTCTCTGTCTTTGAAACAATTCTGTAGGATCCCAGATTCCTGTGAAGTGCAGTTTAAAGACCACGGGACTTGATGATCTCCGATGGGCATTTTGTTCCTAACAATTTAAGGATCACATGAGTAAACAAGACGAGTTGGGTTAGAATGTCTTGTTCGGCATCTTCACTGCAAGACAACTTTAAAGCTCTTACCCTGGGACCTCAGAAGAGGCTCAGACTCACTCACACTGGTTCTGACTCAGATAAGGTTCTTGGTCATCTGTACCCCTGTGCCTTTGTCACAGTTCCAGCCACTTCTCACCTGACTTCCCAGCTTGGCTCTGCCTTTCTGTTTTGGCTCTTCGCTCTTGGTCAAGCTTTCTTCTTTTATAAGTCAACAATGCTGCCTTCTGGGGGTAACCAAACATCTGCTCATGAGTCCATTCACTCTCCCCCCCAACAAAGAACTTACTGTAATAGTTCCATATGCCAGATACTCCACTAGTCACTGGGAATGTAGTAATACATCATACACTATTCTGCCCTCTGTGATTCTGTAGTCAGGCTAACCAGGCAGATAGATCAATACCAATCAGCATGATAAGTGCAATGATAGAAACCTGTGTCTGGCAGTGAGGGGAGAGCATGAATTCTCTCAGGAGACTTGGTGCAGTCAGGGAGGCTTTCCCAAGAAAGGTGATATTAGGTTTTGAAGGAAACATCCAGAAATTGGACTGGGGAGGAGGCAAGGCATTTGAAGTTGTACGATTAGATGTGCAAAGACTCAGAGTTGTGAAACCACACAGCATGTCTGGGACAATTATGGGCATATAGAATTACCCAGAAATACTATCATCTATAGGAGGAGGGGGAGTAATGGAATGAAACCAGAGAAGCAAGACCAGATCCTGAAGGCATATTACACTGAGAAGCTTTACCTTATAGATGGTTGGGCAATAGTGAAGCCTTTTTGCAAATGCAATTTCTCTCAGAAGTAATGGTGGAAAATTTAGAAGACAAAGAAAAATGAAAGAAATAAGGAAAAAACCCCACCTTACCCATGGAAGCCCACCCTCCACAGGCAGCAGCAATTGCTTATTTTCTTCTAGTTTTTTTTTTTTCTATAGTGGAGATAATGCCATTTGGTGAGTTTTCAACAGGATCATCAAATCCAGACCTGCCTACTAGAGAAATCACATTACGGGCTAAGTAACATCTTGAACCCCAAGCAAAATCTCAGTGAACTGGAAATTGCTTAGTAGTCTTTTGTTTTGAAGTGTTTTATTTTAGGATAGTTTAGACTTATAGAAAAGTTGCAAAGATAGTTCAGAGAGCTCCTGTATACCCCTTGCCCCAGTTTCCCATTTAATAGTCTTAATTAATTGCGGTGTACTGGCATCACTTGTTAGTCAAGTAAGAAAATAGGCAAGTCATGGGGATTTGTCTAAGCACATAGTGTCTGGTTGCTGCCTCCCCATGACTCCCCATCTCCTGTGTAGCTGTAATACTAGATGTTGAGAATGACAGTTCACGTTGATAACCTTCAAGGGACACGTCCATAGATCGTCCACACAGAAGCAGGACATGAACTCAGATGGTAGGAAGATTCCCCACCACACAAGTGGAAGTAAACAGAACTTTCTCTTCTATCTGAAATAAAGATCTGGCATTCCCATTCTAGGAACGTTTCCGAGCCTCATCCTTGAAGCCATAGCCAGTTGGAGATGGCTCTGCTGGGTCTGACTCTAGGTCTTTCCTGTCTGGGTGTGGACTGGGTGAAGTGGGACCCCAGGGATACTGTAATTGTGTTAGATAATGGGCTGTCTAGCATGACCAGGTGGAAGATGTAGCCACAACTGCTTATTAGGTCTTCCCCAACTCCAAATCAGTAACAACCTCCGTATTCTCTTCTGTGGCTGTACAGTTTGAGCCCCCCAATCTGTACTGCCCGAGGCAGACAGTTTAATTCTTGACAGCTTCTGAGTTCCATTTGACTCCCCTTGGTTTTCACAGTCTAGCTAAAGGCATGTAATCAGAACCCAATTTTTTATTGCAACTCTTTGGCCAGCTGCTGTGGGAACTTCACAAGTAGAAACAGTTAGTCTTTAATGCTTGAACTCCAAGTCCTGACATTGAAGCTGTACACAGTTATCTCGCCCTTCCTATGAAGTCTGCAGGCAATGCATTATCAAATTGTCCTTTTGATGGTCCATCATCTGGCTCAAAATACCTCTGCGTTTTGTTTACCCCAAATTTCATATTATTTTTTGTTATGTCATTATTTCACTGAGGGAGCGATATTTCCATGGGGATGCAGAGACCTTACCACTTTGAATCAAGTTACAGCATGTTAGCACACTGTTGAGGAATTTTTTTTAGAGGGGACATTATTCAGGATGCTATAGAGTGTGTAGCAGGGGCTATAAGGCTTTTCCCTAATTCCCCTTTTTATGTGTTTTATGGGAGGAGATATAGTCAAGTTAGTGGAGATGAACTAAAGAGCAAGTGGAGGTGGGTAAAGGTCCTCAGTAGAGGTTTCTTTTATTCTAATTGGCCTACTCAGTTAACATATTAGTGAAAGTTTTCAGTCTAATACCACAGTGTGCCAAGGATAAATATGTTCCCATACCTATCCTTCTGGAATTCAAACCGTTACAGCAGAGGGTGATAAGGAGTTCACACATGGCAGAGGGAAGACCAGTGGGCCAGCTGCACTGGTCCCCAGTGGAAGGTCATACTGTGGCCTGCTCACCATGCTCCAGCTGTGCTCCCCAGACTTACTGGTTATCCCTCTTGGTGTGATCTGGCTCCAGCAATTGACTGCCACTAGAAGGATACATAAACCATCATAAAAATATATCTCTTGCCACTGAAAAGAAGAGTTGGCCATCAAACAGATAATGTTGAGGTAGATAAGTGATTTCTCTTCTATGGGCCAAACCACTTGGGAAGCTAAATCATCATCAAAATATTCCTGAGGCAGTACCACTGGGGATGCTGAGCATGCTTGTTTTGACCTACAAGGATCAGTTGTACACATCGTTTCCCAAATCCAACATTCATCTTGTTTGCTTGCAGTTGGATCCAGTGAGAATATTTACACCATGATCATTGACAAAGGTTACAAATTACTGCTTTTTTTCTCCCCCAGAAATCTGTTAAACATTTATCAACATATCACTTGACTTATTACATATGCCATAAAACATTTAATTTAAGTTGGTAGCATAGCCCTGGACATGTATTGCACAGTTCTTGGAAGGTCATGACCAAAGTCATCGTCTTTTACTCTTCTTCTTGTGGTTGTACAAGAATTCTGCTGATGGATGGATCTACTGTTATGTCCCAGCATGGGAGATTTTTTTTTTCCTTGCTTACTTCTTTAAGTTGATATTACTTATTTCTACTCTGGTGTCCCTCTTATATTCAGTGGATAACCTGGTTTCTAGAGTCGAAGTTCTTTGGGGCCATATAGCTGTTGGCCTTACATACACTACTGGGGGAAGAGAGTGGCAAGATAAACAAAAAACAAGAGGCAAGGGCTGCTGTCATTTTTAGTGACTGTCACCATCTATCATTAAATGCTCTTCCTGAAACAATAAATTTAATGGGAGCTCAAACTGCATGCGAAAACTGACCTTCTGATCTTGGGCCTTGGTTTGGACAAATAGAAGGAAGCAGAGGCCACCACTAAGTGATTTTGCTCTTCCTAATGAGGGATATAGTGCCAAAAAATTAAGTTTCTTTCATTAGTGAAAATGAGGCTCCTTCATCAACTTTCACACTGTACAAAGAAAGAAGGAAAAAATACAGGCAGAGGAGAAGGCAGGAAGCCTAGACAAAGTAAACAATTATTTTTGATTTATTGATCCCTGCAAGAAGATAGAGCTTTTGGCAGAACAAGGAGCATCTTTCTTAATTAGCACCATGATTTTTCAGCAATTATTGACAATGCAGTGTCTTCAGCCCTATTGTTTCCTTAACTCCAGCCTCTTTGCCTGTGCTGTTCAACATCTAGTTTGGATTCTCCATCAGAGGGATGAGAGGGAAAGAAGATTCTTTGCTTCTCCCCCAGGAAACCACTGGAGTGCCTGGATTACAGCATGGTACAGTGTTGGAACCAACCTTGGATTCAAATTCCAGTTGTGTCACTTAGCAGTTACGTGGCCTTGGGCAAGTTTTAACCTCACTGGGTCTTAGATTACTTAGTTTGTGCACCTTTAAAATGGAATAATTGGACCTGCTTCATGATTTTATTGAGAGAATTAGAGGTGGGGTGTGGAATACATTTCACAGTTCAGGTGGAAAGGGGAAGTTATCAATAATAGTAACGATTGGACAGATCAATTTCTGCAATCTGCTGACAGGTGCAGTATTTACTTTCCTAAGAAATACTTAGAATCTACTATGTTCTAGACACTAAAGTTCTGACCGTGAACACAACATGCAAAAAATTGCCGACCTCGTGGAGCTTATATCCTAGTACATCATGAAAACTTTACAGCTATTTGACTTGAGAAGACACTGGAAGCCTCAGGCCAATGGACAAGGCTGAAGTCAAAATTTTTGCATTCAGGAAATGAAAGGTTACTATCCAAGCCTACTGGGAGGAAGTTAGGTGCATACTTCTTAAAGCCAGCATTTTTTGAGCTCTTACAATGAGGCAGCATGGCAGAATCAAAATTCAAACCCAGGTGTGCCGAATCCTGAACTCATGCTCTTAGCTATCACTATTGAGATACCAACTTGATGGATGGGATTTTTCCTTGAGACTCCTCTTCACTCTACATTCAGGCACAGGTTATGGGACTAACTTTCTGGAGAAAGGTCTTATTTCAGTGATTAAGATTTACAAGGGCAAGGTCCATATCTTTTTGGCTGGATACCACATTCTGGAAGCTAGTTGAGTTTCTGGAATTTATTAATTACCCCAGAATATTTTGAATGAATGAATCAATGAATCAATCAATGAGTGAGTGTGGTAGAATATGTCCTTCCTGGTCCTTGGTTTTTCTACAGAAGGGAAGGCAGCTGAGTTGGACTTACTCAGCACAAAGGACAGTCATATATGTTTCTTTCAGGAGATGATATATATATATTTTAAAGATTTTATTTATTTATTTGACAGACAGCGAGAGAGGGAACACAGCAGGGGGAGTGGGAGAGGGAGAAGCAGGCTTCCTGCAGACCAGGGAGCCCGATGCGGGGCTCCATCCCAGGACCCTGGGATCATGACCTGAGCCGAAGGCAGATGCTTAATGATTGAGCCACCCAGGTGCCACGATAATATATTTTTTAAAGATTTTATTATTTAAGAGAGAGAGGGAGAGAATAGGGGGAGAGGCAGAGGGAGAGAATCTTCAAGCAGACTCCCTGCTGAGTATGGAGCCTGCCATGGGGCTTGATCTCACCACTCATGAGATCATGACCTGAGCCAAAACCAAGAGTCAGAGGCTTAACTGACTGAGCCACCCAGGTGCCCCTCTTTGAGGAGATAATACTGCCTCTAAGGAACAGTCAGTAAATTGGTGAGCCTAGAAGATATGGTGGCCTGGAAGAATGGCAGGGAATGAGAAACTAGTACAGTCAGGTCATGAAGGATCTTAAATGGCATGCTAAGGAGACTGGATTCTATCCAGGGGGCTGTAGGGGGCCAATGAAAAGTTGTTAAACACATAAATACAAAGTTGGAGTAGTTAAGAATTAAGATTGATTCTAGAACCAAGAAGAGGAAGGGTTTGCCTAAGGCCAGACCACAGAACAGTAACAGAGCAGAAACTAGAAACCCTAAAGCTAGAGAATTTCTTCTAAGCCACACTGTGTCTTCTTATTTCTTGCGGGAAAATGTGAACTGAGCTTTAACAGTATGTTATTTCTGCTCAGGGCAGTTTTTTGTTGGTTTTGTTTTGACCGTCTCCTCCATTTGATGGGAAGACCTTTGCCTATAGACCAGAGTTTGAGAGAAGCCCATATGTACCGAGAAATGGTAATTGCTCCACTCTGTGCCTAGGCAAAGGGGTAATTAGGGGTTGGAGTCCTAGAGGGGCAAAGGAGAGTAGTAGGTCAGCATTCTGGAGAACACCTTCAAATAGGTCTCTGGAAATATGTTGGAGGAGGACCTAGGATGTTCTAAATATTGGAAAGGCGTGATCAGGACTCTGTGACCACCTTTCCCGGGGTCATCAGCCATGGTGTGCACACGTGCACACACACAAACAGGCACACACCCCTTCCAGCACACACCTGCGTGCTCAACTCAGTTATGATGCTACCCACATAGGCACACTGTCAATATACATTTCCCACACATCCCCACACAATTTGAATACACACAAACACACATTCCCTACACTCAGTGAAATACCACACACTCACAGAAGCAAGAGCAGATGCAATGCCTTATGCTCACATACCCTTACACACCCCTGCAAACACACACCTACCACACACACCATGCACAGTTTCTATAACACACCCATACCACTCATGCTCTCAGTCACAAAAACACACTACACACCTGTATCAAAACCTTCCCACTCACAAAATATACAGACCTTATACTCACCTACTCACCCCAGTTACATAAACACTCATTCTTCTACCACCTCACCACAGCAAACCACAGCCCACATTCTATATTTATACCTATATCCATGTCCATAGGTGTATCCACAGCCGTATCTCTATCTGTATTTACCCCCACACACATACCCATTCATGCACACACACATTTGCTTGACCATACCATGCATATATACTATCCATATTTCCTAGGGATTGTAATTCGACAGTGAAAACATTGCCTGGGGCCAAACGCAATCCTTGGCTAGGATCACTAAAAAAATATTATTTAAAGTTTAAAATTTTTATGGGGAAATAAAATTCTATTTGCCTATTTTTAGCTCCCCTGAGGTTAAATATGGCCTTATTCCATACTCAAGCAGCTTCCGGGATTATGTAACTCCACCAGCTCTGACTTCTGACGTCAGTGCCTGCTCTACCCTTGGTGATGGGAGTGTAAGGCCCTTTCATCCACCACCAGCAGCAGCAGCAGGTGTTCTAGGCAAAGGGATATTTACTGCTCTGGTTAAGGGATGGAATATTTGGGGGAAAGTGCTGCCCTCGGCCCATTTAATGAGCTTCCTGAACACAGTAAAGCCCAGACCAAAACATGAAAAATAGTCTCTTCTTGCCTCATACCCCTTCCCAATTTCTCTTGATGTGAGACAAATGTCTGGGAGAAAGAGTGGGAACTCCAGGTGATCAGGCTCATTTTCCAAGCATGAGGAATAGAGATTCCACCTGGGAATAGAGATGAGGGGGCCCATGAAGAGAGACTGTAGTTCAATGCCTTGGGCTTTACTGCTCATGCTCACTGGGCACAGGGTCACGGAGGGTTTCCAGAGTCCACCTACTGGCAGGGATGGAGTAACTACCGTAGCACCAGGTGGGGGATAATGTTGCATGGTGGTTAAGTACATGGTGCCTGGAGTCAGGTTATCTTGGGTCACTTTCCAGTTCCTTCATCTATTAGCACCCTGGCCCTGGGGTAGTTACTTGTCTTCTCTAAGCCTCACTTTCCCCAACGCTAAAATGGGGATTGTTGTGATGGCCAAAAGACAGAATCATGACAAAAGCATAGCACAGTGCCCAGCACGTAGAAAATACTCAGTAGTCTTCATCAACATCATTTTTTTCTTTAAACCAAGCCTATTTTTCTGGTGTCAACTCTGGCCAAGATTGAATTCTAAAGAAGCCCTGCTTTTTGGTTTTTCCTTTGAAGGTAGTGCTTTACTCTTCCCCCATATTGACCCTTTCATAGTTCCTCAGATATGCTACATTTCATTTGCTCATAGCTCAGTGTCTTTGCTCATGTTGACTCCTTTCCATGTACTACCATCCTCTTCCTTGTCGGTTTGGCAAACTTTCACTCACCCTTTAAGTGTGGGCTCATCCTGGTTAGCTTTCCCGGATACCCCAAGGCAGATTCTTCCACTCTGTCTCTGCTCCTTGTGCATGGTGACCCTTGTCCCCCCATCCTTCACCCTTTGTGGCAGACTTGGCCCTCTTTGGCAGCAGCAAGAGACAGAGAGAGTAGCTAAGAAGGGGGGCTCACAACAGTCTCCAGGATACTCCAGTCTCCAAGACTTACTCCAAGCCTTGCTGCTCAACATGTGTCCTGGGGAGTCATCATCATCACCTGGGAGCTGGTTAGAGATGCAGAATTTCAACCCTACCCCAGACCTACTGAACTGGAATATAAACTTTAATAATTGAGGTGATTCATTTGCATGATGATATTCGAGAAGCACTGTCTGGGTCTCCCCCCGCCCCCCGCCCCCCCGCCATGCAATGATGGTGACAGGCAGGGCAGGTGAGTAATGTGCATCTGTGAGCACTTGGTTGATTTTGTCTGGTTTCATCCATGACCATGGAAGAAAACACAGGTAGATATATGTATTTGAGATGCAATCAAGAATATGATCTTGGTCTGTCCCTTTTATTGAATTCCCAAATCTTTCTCCATACTATCTTCATCTTTGCCTTCATCTTAAACCTTCCCCAAACTCTATCCCCTTATTTCCAAGGTGGAACCAGCAGACTATGGGTTACTCTGCCCCTAATTATTGCACATTTACCTGCACATAGATTTTTTTAATATTATAATTAACATGAGAAAGATCCAAAAATGGAACAACTAAGAATGGTACTCAGTCTCTCTGATTTTCAGTAGACTGTAGCCTCCCTTCATTTGAACAGAAAGTTCAGCGTCCTCTTATGGTCACAAGAACGTAAAGACTCTGTAGCTATATCCTCTTTATATATCCTATCTACCAAGACATGCTCCCTCAACTCTCTTCAATTAGTCTCTCTCTCTGCTGTTGTTGTAGAAAGACTATTTCCAAATTTACATGACTGCATAATTAAACCTTTACAAATTCTTGAACTAAATATATTTTATATGCTTATCAATTAGCCAAATGCACTTCTCTCATTCAGAAAAAAATAGATTTCCCTGCTGATGTTTCTGCACACTAGCACACATGCTTCCTTTGTCTTAGACTCTATTCTCTTCAAGAACAGGACTATGGATGAGCTGACACCTAGTAGGTATGCTTAGGAAATTTGTCTTAGATAAGTGACTAAGTAGGACCCTCGGGCCCAGGGAGTCTGACTTTTTCATCTCCGTATCCCTAAGGTTCCTGGCACAGAGTAGGTGTTATAATTAATTTTGAATGAATGAGTGGACAGCAGGAGCCGTCAGTTCGGTAGCCTTTGCCTGTAGGGATCAGAATGACTCCCTAGATTAAATCACGTGAGAAAAAGATCAGGGAAGAAAAAAAGCAGAAACCTTATTTCATGCATATTATCATACTGCTCTTTTCATTCAGTGTAAATAAATAAAAGGGGCTAGTTCCAACAATGGAACTGTGAAAATACCCAGAGATGCATATAACAAGTCTACCACTACCACTCCCTAGAAATAAATTCATCTGGCCAAGCTATTTATTTCAGATTCATTTTTTTTTTTTTTCAAAATAAGTCTGCTGTCCTCCATACAAGTCAGGAGAGTGTGTCTGTGTGCCTGCTTTATCTTTAGGTTCTGTGAGTTTCCCTGCTTGTCTCCGTGTGTCTCTCTTTGTGCCTGAATCTCTCAAGGCTTGTGGGTTGCAAGCAATAGAAACTAATTCTGGATGACTAAAACAAATAAATGATCAATTAGAAGAAATGTAGGACAGCTCATGGCATTGGGAGAAATGCTTGAGAACCTCACTTTAGAAAGGAAAGAGACCAGGGAAGTGTCAGAGAACTGGAACTGAAGGGTCTTTTTAGCATGCTCTGTCATTGAGATGGCTGAGCCTCAACCATCTTCCATTAGTGGGTCACTCAACTCAAGATTTAAATCCCAGCAACAGGGTGTGTGATTGGCCTATCTTGGGTCACATGGTCAGTCCTTGGCCAGGCAAGGATAGAACACCCGGTTTGCTGGATTGACCAAGACTGCATCAGAAGAATAGGTAATGTGGTAGGCAGAATCATGGTCCCAAAGATGTCCACATTTTAATCCCAGAAACCGTGAATATGTTATGGCACATGGCAAGGGGGAATTAAAGTTGCTAGTCAGTGGACTTTAAGATAAGGAGATTATAATGGGTTATCCAAGTAAGCCACTGTAATCCCAAGGGTCCTTTAGATGTGGACAAGGTAGGCAGACGAGGGTCACAGTGATGTATTATAAGAAAAACTCAACCAGCCCATGCTGACGTTCAAGATGGAAGAGGGCCATGAGCCAAAGAATGAAGGCAGTTTCTAGAGGCTGTAAAAGGTAAGAAAATGATTTTCCCCTAGAAAAGAATGCAGCTCTGTTGACACCTTGATGTTAGCCCTGTGAGACCCATTTGGATTTCTGACCTCAAGATACACAAAATAATAAATTTGTGTTGTTTTAAGCCACACATTTGTGTGGGAGTTTGCCATAATAGCAATAAGATATAGATACAGATTATCAATCAGAAAAAAACCCAACACATGTCTAAAACAGGGTTGGCCTATAAATGTTTATTTCCATATTGGACTTTTTTTTTTTTAAGATTTTATTTATTTATTTGAGAGAGAGACAGAGTGAGAGAGAGAGTGCAAGAAGGGGTAGGGTTAGAGGGAGAAGCAGACTCCCCGCCGAGCAGGGAGCCCAATGTGGGACTCGATCCCGGGACTCCGGGATCATGACCTGAGCCGAAGGCAGTCGCTTAACCAGCTGAGCCACCCAGGCACCCCCATACTGGACTTTTAATGAAAAGCTTGGTGTTTGCAATCCACTCAGGGGTGGTTTTGTTCCAAGATCTAGCACAGAGGAGGTGCTTGATGCATGTCAGCTTCCTATATTGATAGACAATGGACCTTTCTTGCTCTTGTCTCTTCCTGTTGTGGTGTTCAGTGGATTGCAGAGGTGTTCTGTGCCCATTGTTCTAGAACCTTACGGTGGAACTCCAACGTGTGACCTCCCACAAAGAACGAGCTCCTCAGTCCCTGCTTCTCACAGGGCCTTTAGATAAGGCAAAATTGTGCCCCATAGTACCAATTCCACCCAGTACAAGTGCAGGCAAGCAGAGAGATGTGGCCCTCTGGAGGGGTCCAAACCTGATGTCCCAGGATGTTTGCCAGTCTTCTCTGGAGCATGAGAAAATATTGTACTTGATGATCGTTCATTTTGATTACACTTCTGCTCCAGGGAGTGTGGTACTTTTTTTCTGCAATGTTTGGGAATGAAGCATCTCTGGGTATTGGTCTATGCCCATCAGAAATCAGTGTTGTGATATAATTACATTTTTACATTTGCAAAGCAGATGGATCATCAACGAGCAGGTGGCTGAAGCTCCTGTTTCAAGTAGAGGCAACAGATATGAGGGCTGGGCTGGGGGTGGGGGATTGAAATCTCTCTGTTCCCAGATTTGATCCATCTAGTTTGTGCCTATGATGCTTTTGTAAGGAGGTTAGCAGGGAGATACACACAGAGGCTCAGGGAGGGAAATTCGTATTTATTAAGCACCTACTATGGGTTGGGTTCTTTCCATACCTATTTTGTTTAGCCTTTACAACAGACCTAAGAAGTAGGTTTTAATTATCTCCATTTTATAAGTGAGAAGACTGAGGCTCCAGTAAGTTAAGGTAGGGGCCTCTAGATACCCAGCTGGTGTGGTAACCATTAGCACTCGCTGTCCGTCAAAATAGTTCCAGTTCTGCTCCTGAGCATGTGAGAATTTCCCTGGTCTCTGACCTTCCCAAAGTGTGATTTCTCTGTCCTGACTTTTGAATGTGGGCCTGTGACCGCCACCAGGGTGATCGGCAGTGTTCCGGACAGTGGCTACTCCATCAGCAGGGTCTTGGCAGGCTACCCTGGAGCAGAGCCCCCAGCCGGTGCACAAGACACGTGAATCATGAGTGAGAAATAGATCTTTGCTTTAAGCTACTGAGATTTGGGAGGCTGTTTGGTACCTACCCCTGTGTGATAAAGCTGCTAAGGAGAATATCTGGAATTTGACCGCTTCTTGGTCTGGCTTTCCTTCTGCATGGCACCAAAGCAGACTTGGTTTCTTATTCATGATCTGTGTAGAGTTATGCCTTTGTGGGTTTTTTTTTACGGGGGGGGGGGGGGGGTTGCCCATGATTCTTGATTCAATGGGGTCTGTGAAGGCCGAGAGGGTTACACGGTTCTCATATTGTTTTGTAAGGATTTTTTCTGTCTCCCCAAGAAGAGTGCAGGAATGGGGACTCTGTCCCTCTCTCCATATCCCTTATGGTGTTCAGGATGGCTCACATCATAGTTGTTGATGGACTACTTCTGGCAGCAGTTACCAGAACAGATCGAAATGGTTAAAAAGACAATGAAATAATGGAACGGGATGCAATGGGATGGAATAGATTGAGAAAATGGAAGAGCTTGAGGTGCCGGGGAAGTAGATGAGGGAAGAATGGATCAAACTGGAATCTAGTGGAATGAGTTGCATTTGGAGTGGGATGGAATGGTTGAGCACAGATTAGCTTGGAGGGAGACATTTGGATAGGATGGAATGGAATGAATTGGATAGAACAGAATTATTTATTGCATTAAAGACACAGATTGGGCTGGAAAGCATTCTTTTCTTCTAGTCTCCTATTCCTACCCACCTTCTCCTCTGCCCCAGGGTCTATTTTTGCTGCTGTAAGTAGTCAACATGCTGTTGAGAAAATGCCATTGTTCAAAAGATGGCCCCTCTCTGAAGGAAATAATTTCAATCTCCTCGTTTAGCTCTACCAGGCTGCTCCAGGGATGGCCTCTGGCCTTTTATGGTATGGGTGTGCGTGCATGCAAGACACACACACACACACACACACACACATACACGCACACACGCACAGTGGAGTAGGGGATGATCCTCGCTGCTATACCCATACTCTACAGCCTTCGAACCAGCTAGCAATTCCTAGGTCTGGGGGCAGTCTTGCTGGGTCCGTGGGCATTTGGCCAGTTCTCTTCTGGGGAAGTGTGTCTTACTATAGACCATTAGCTTCAGCTTCTCTGCCTCTTCCCCACGTCTGCTCTCCCCCTGCCCCTGCTCTGTGTTCCCTGTATAGTAACAAGAGACTTGCTCTGCTTTTTCCTTCCCTCTCCCAGAATGAGGGAATGTGCTTGGAAACAGTTGCCGAGGGAGCAATCTTGTTTTTGAAAAAGAAACTGTAAAAAAATGTGTTTGCAGGGATGCCAAAGTGGAGTGAGCCTTATTTAAGTGAGTGGGGTGTTGGGAATGTGTTTACACAGCAAGAAAACCCAGGCTGGGTGTCTGCTATTTCTTAAGTGGATGGTATTTTGAAAGGACTTTATGATCTATCTTTTAATTCATTGTTACTGCTTCCAGCCCAGGAAAGTGTGTCTTCCTGGTATTATTCATGTAGCTTGGGTTAAGCAGCAGAAAATTGACAGCCAGTCCGAGCCTGTGCTTACCTAACAGAAATGTGTGTATGCACAGCTCAGACAGAGCCATGCACACGTGCGTAACTGGGTGCACCCATAACCGCTGTGAGCATGAAACGGGGTTGATATCTGCCACAGGCTTAGGACAGAGCCATGCACACACTAAGTGCAAATTAGTGTTAGCCCATTATTAACTGTGTGCACGTATGTGTTTGCACCCAGTGTGCAAACAGTCCCGATGGGTCCAGTTGTATACACATTTAAATGATGTCCTTGCACAATTGTGCACATCGAAAGCTGGGCACACCTGTGGGATTCTGTTTGTGCACAGAATCCTGTACACACCTCTACCTGTGTAGTGTACAACCAGACGTGTTCTCATCTGTGCACTTGACTCCACATTGTGTGCACCATCCAAACACGAAAGCACAAAGGAACTGAACACTTATGGACTGCTTTTTTTTTTAAATATATATATATATATATATATATATATATATACGGTAGATATATAGAAGCAATTTGCAGATTTCCTTTGGAAACCTGGCTGAGGGCTTTTCAAGCATGCTTCAGAGGATCCCCATTTAGAAACTTGTTTCTACATTCCATTCTTTCTCAGTTCCAGATGGCAAGGTTCCATCTCCTTGCTACCATCTGAATCCTCATCTTATGTCTCCCTCCCTCCCTCCCTCCCCTCTTCCCTCCTTGCCTCCCTCCCTCCCTTGCCCCTTCCTTCCTTCCTTCCATCCATCCCTCCATCCATCCATCCATCCATCCTCTCTTTACTAACATGCTTTATGTGCTCATTATTTGCTAAACTTGCTGGGTATCTGGTCATAAGACAGATCTACATCTCCTTTCTTGGAGCTTCTGATCTATCTTGGCATCAAGTAAATTGTTTGCTAATATGTGTGAAGCAACTTACAGTCACAAAGCTTTATGGCATACATTATAATACTTGCTTAGCACAGTACTGAAGCTCTCCCAATTCTGGAGCTGCAATACCTGGGTTCACAGCCTAGCTGTACTAATGACTTGCTGTATGCTGACGAGTTACTTAACCTTTCTGTGTCCCACTTTCTCATCAGTTAGAGATTACAGCAGTAGTACCCATTCCATAAGGTTTTGGTGAGGATCGGAAGAACTTATGTATGAAAGCCCTTAAAACAGTGTGTGGCACACATTAAGTGCTAGAGGTTGTTTCTAAAATTGCTATCGTTCATTTCTCTCTGACAGACCTGTGTGGCTAGTGGTGTCATCCTCATTTTGTGCACATGAAAACAGGATCAGAGCAATTCAGTGTTACCCTTAGATGACTGTCACTGCCTCTCAGCTGTCTTCCCTGCTTACTCTCCATCCCCGTAAGGGGGAAGGCCCCTCCCTCATCCCCCAGACAATCATCCATTCATTCCCTCTCCCAGTTTCCCAGGAACTGGCGGTGATCACAGATTTGGATTTTGTTCTAAGATGAGACTTTTAGAAATCACTGCTCAAAGTCCAGCGAGCCCCCATCCCTCTCTTTGTCTGGTCTCAATGTGCTTCTCCTTCTACTCATCTCTGGGGCCTCATTCCCTCTAACATGGGCTCCTCGGTTAGTCCGAAACAAGATTTTTATGTCAGGAAGTCATGGTGTTGGGGTTGACTTTGGTACACTAGAAAGAACCAGGGGCTTGCAGCCCAAACCATCGGGTTCTGGTCACTTCTAGGCTGGCCAGTTACCTCTCCTCTCTGTGCCTCATCTATAAAATGGGATTCAAGTTTTTCCAGCGTTTCCCCTCAGAACAGTGTAGAAATAGTGGGGGAAGCATGGGTTCTGCCTTCAGACTAACCAGCATTCAAATCCCAGCTTTGTTTCTCCCTGACTGTGACTTGCTAGTTTTCTCCAAGGTTGAATCAGCCTGAGTTCTTAGCTGCAAGCAAAAGGACCCTACTCTGGATGATGGCAGCGGAAAATGGATTTATTGAAAGGATATTAGGTTGCTCACAGAATTTCCACAGTGTCTGGGAAACTAGCTTGGAAAATGAGCAGAGGCAAAGGGAGACACGGCAGCCAGAATCACCATGCCAAGGAAGCTGGCCTGTGAGGACCCTGCTGTTGCCACCACAGGACACTGGATTTTGTCACAGGGACGACTTCTTCACCATCCCTGTTTTTTGTGCCAAGAGCCCCCAATTCAAAGTCTATGCTGATGCATCTGATTGGCCAAGCCTAGGCCACATGCTCTTGCCCGAGTGACAGGGGAGTTTGGAAAGCAAGCGTCTGGTCTTTCCAGCTTCTGGGAGGTAGACTCCATCTCTTCCCAAGACACATAAGATGGGGAGCTTCCCAAACATAAGAAGAGGGGATGAAAATGTTTGAAAAAATAAAACAAAAACTCAGCCAAACACTGTCAATTAAACTATTGATTCCTCCTCTGTAAAATTGGGAAAAGAAGACCCATCTCTAAGAATTTTTGTGAAGGTTACATGAGTGAACCCCTGTGAAGTGCTTCAGCATCATACCCAACATATTATAGGCACTCAACAAAAACACCTGTTTCCTGTCTCTTTTTCTAGAACCTACTTCAGGGCCTGAGTTTTAGGGGTGGTTCCCGGAAGCCTGTCCCTTCCTCGCTGTGTAAGTGGTGGAGGCTACCTTGGTCTATGATGCTGAGTTGTCTCCAGACCCCCAGTGGTACGTGGAGCTTCCTGAGAAGAGGAGCTCAGTACTGTCCAGTTCTGAAAAGGAGCTCAGGATTGGCAATGTTTCCTTGCCTAGAACAAGTAAAATTTCACTCACGATATTGAAAGAATGGATGTGAGTGGCTCTTTGTTCATGAATCAGAGCATCCTTGAAGCATATGCTTTTCTCTTGATGAACATTTGCTGCATTTCTATGCTAGCAAAGCTTTCCTTGCATCAGTTAGCTAGAGGTAGCCTCCTTTAGAGGAGAATATAGGCTCACAGAGATGTCCAAATCATTGCCAGGTTCCAGGTAAAGAGAACCATGGGTGCACAGGCCCAGGTGGATGTGAGCTGAGGTGTTCTGGGTACAGGTAGAGGGTGAGTATGGCTAGAGCACAGTGAAGGGAAGAGAGGATAGCATACAGGGTTCAGTTAATAGTACTTGGTATCTGGTTTGTTAAATTGGGTTTTCTGCAATCAAGCCTGTGTCTTCTACTTCTTAATGTTACCTATTATTGTGCCTAGAGTGTACTGTTCCCTGAAGCGGTACTTAAGTGGACACTTGTTGATTGACATTAGTCCCTCCCCCCATTGTATATTATGTTACATAGACGGTCCTGATCCCTTCAAGTGTTATTTCCTGCAACACAGTGAAGCCAAAAGGAGAAGACCATTAGGTCTTACATGGCTTAAGTGAGGTGCATCTAATGCAAGTTGGGTCATGTTTTGCCCATGTTGTCAAATCAGGAGACCCAACCCCAAGCACTGGATATGAGGAATAAAGTCTGATGAGAGAATTCTAGTATGTGCTCTTCGGGGGTGGTTCTTATACCTCCTTGGGCTCAGTTTAAAGATACGGCCCTCTGAACCTAATACTTAAACTCCTCCTACATATGCACATTGATCTGTCAGAATACTTCTGTTAGGAACATTCTGACAGGAAGGAAATGATGATGTCTCCCTGAAGCGTCCTAATTCTGCTGCCTCTGGCTGAGACAGGGTAGGTGAGAAATCAACACTCTCCTTTTCAGACTGGATGGCTTTAAGGGAACAAGTGGATTCTTGGCCTCAGGGTAGATATTGGGTTCAAATGACCCTGGTTTCTTTCCCTAGTCCCATTTCCCATGGCAAGAGAAGCTGAAAGGTTGGCATTTGAGCCAAAGCTTTACAAATAATTTGCTGAAAAAGGCAAACCTTGGTTAGAGCCAAAAACATATGTATTTCAAAGGGGCCATAGAAATTCATTCACTTTTCTGTCCTGGGTGACTCAAGGGGGTTGTGAACAGAGAGAATTATAGGCTGTGGGGAGCTCCAGGCTGTCTAGGGCTTTTTGAGATGTCTGTGGAAAATTAGACCATCCAACAATGGTCACAAGTTAAGGGTGGAAGGGCTCTGCTACGTTGATGGTCAGTCATCTTTGTGACATCACTGAGGATGTCATCTTTGTGACGTCACTGAGACCTTTATGTCATCAGACCCAGCTGTCCACGTGGGTAGCCCCACATGGACCTGGACCCTAACACTGTCTCAGTGCTATTTTTTACTTCTAAACAACATTCCCCCCCACTCAAGTATAATTTTTTTTTATTCTTATGTTAATCCCCATACATTACATCATTAGTTTTAGATGAAGTGTTCCATGATTCATTGTTTGTGCATAACACCCAGTGCTCCATGCAGAATGTGCCCTCCTCAATACCCACCACCAGGCTAACCCATCCTCCCACCCTCAAGTATAATTTTTTAACATAAGTGTTATATTAGTTTCAGGTATACAGTATAATGATTCAATGATTCTGTGTATGAATCAGTGCTCATCATGATAAGTGTACTCTTAGCTTCTCTTAACCTATCTTGAGACATTTTTCTGAACAGCTTCTGAAGCAGTTAATTAATCCTTTTCACTTTGGCCTTTACTTTTAGCACTTTTCTCATCTCAACTTTGACTGTCCCTCTATAGTTAAGATGCCACATCCATACGGACTCAAAGGCATTTTCCTGCCCTAAACATCTTGAGTGGAGCTCCTGTGTTGGCCCACATCTAAGACCAGGACACAGGCAGTGATGAGTTTTTCTTGTTTTTGTATATTCCAGCCTCTTTTACAGGCAGGGGGTTTTTTGGATGCCGACCACATTCATGACAAAGTTATGGGTGGGCTGGAGTTGGAGAGTTTGGAATCTGCCTTATAAGCAAAACCCATTTCTGGATATTTTTTCCTACCAGTGCAGAAATGGGTGGGGGGTACTAAAGATTTGTTTCCTTGGAGACTTTATACTGGGGAAGGGGAAAATGTGATGGCAGAGGTGGATTTCAGATGTGGCTGCCAGTAGATGAATTAGCCCATATGGCTCCCAACATTCTCAAGTAGTTAATATAAGGTTTGGTAAAAGCAACCAAGAGGGTGGGTGTTTGGAAGGGGTGGGAGAGAGGTTTTTCTTGGAGACAAGGACTGTGCATATCAGTCTTCGGTTCTTGGGGGACCCAGATTAAGGAGAATAAGTATGATTTTTAAGATGTGTGAGTGTAGAATGGTATAATTCTTTATTGGTAAACAGGGAAAGTAGGTATTTGTTCAGCTATAGGAATCATTAAGAAACAAATTAAGTTTTGCAGGTTCCTATAGGGCTGTCAAGGGAAAACAGAGAGGCAAGGATATTCTTTTATACCTTACATTAGCATCCATCACAATGCTGGGGGTGTAGCACACATTTTTATTTATTTACTTTTAAAGATTTTATTTATTTGACAGAGACACAGCGAGACAGGGAACACAAGCAGGGGGAGTGGGAGAGGGAGAAGCAGGCTTCCCGCTGAGCAGGGAGCCCAGTGCGGGGCTCGATCCCAGGACCCTGGGATCATGACCTGAGCTGAAGGCAGATGCTTAATGACTGAGCCACCCAGGCACCCCACACACATTTTTAATACAAGGAACTGATTGCAGGAATGATAAACCAAATTCCATTAAAAGAAATTCAAGACTTGTCCAAAGTCTTTTCTGTGATAGAATCAGAGTATAGCAAATGGACTTGGAAATAAGTAGGCCACTCCTGGGGCTTGACGGTGTTACATACAGGATTTTGTTGTAATGCCATTGGCTTAGAAGGTGGCTGTTATCATGTAGGTGTATGATCATTGTCATAAGAGAAAATGGGAGAGAATGTCAGCAAAGTAGATGTCAGAATATTTGAAAAAGACTTCAGTTGCTAGTGCCCTGGAATGGAGAGCAAATTAAGTTAGTCATTTACGTGAAAAAATACTGATATGAGAAGAAGAGGAAGTGGTTTTGAATACATACTGTTTTATCATATTGGAGTAGCTGTCCTATCAAAAGACGGCGCTTCTCAATCTTCTTAATGTGTTATTTAAAACATTTTCTAAAGCAGCCCACATCCTTCTTTTAAAGAACATGTTTTAAAAGAACATGGACAGAACCTGAGAGACCTTGAACAATTCACTAACTTACGTCAGTCTCTGTTTCATTGTCTGCAAAAAAAGCTAAGAGTGGTAAGAGTGGACATCCTTGTCTTGTTCCTGATCCTAGAGCAAAAACTCTGTTTCTGACCATTGAGTGTGGTGTTAGCTGAGGGCCTTCATTATGTTGAAGTATGTTCCTTCTAAATCCACTTTGTTGAGAGTTTTTGTTATGAACAGATGTTGAAGTTTGTCAAATGTTTATTGCAGTATTATTTATAATAACCGAAGTATGGAAGCAACCTAAGTGTCTCTCCATAGATGAATGGCTAAAGAAGATGTAGTGCATATATATACAATGGAATATTACTCAGCCATTTAAAAGAATGAGATTCTGCCATTTGCAACAATATGATGGACCTCAAGGGTATTATGCTAAGTGAAAGAACTCACAGAGAGAGAGACAAGTACCATATGATTTCACTTATATTTGGAATCTAAACAACAAATGATCAAACAAAAAGCAGAAACAGACTCATAAATACAGAAAACAAACTGATGGTTGCCCGAAAGGAGGGGGTGGGGGATGGGCAAAATGGGTGAAGGGGAGTGGGAAGGACGAGCTTCTAGTTATGGAATGAATAAGTCATGGGCATGGAAGGTACGGCATAGGGAATATAGGTAATGATATTGTAATAGTGTTGTATGATGACAGATGGGAGCTACACTTGTGGTGAGCATAACATAACATATAGACTTGTCGAATCACTATGTTGTATACCTGAAACTAATGTAACATTGTGTGTCGACTATACCTCAATAAAAATGGTAGTAACAAATGAAAATAAAATGAAAGGTAATAATTCTAAAATTCTAGGGTCATAGTAAGAATTAAATGAGAAAATGTGTTTGGAAGTACCTATCTAGAGGCAATAAATCCCAAATGTCATTTAAGGGAGGAGAAAGGCATGATCTTCACTTGACCTTAGGAAAATTATTTAATATCTCTGAGCCAACTTTATTCTACTTTTCAAAGTTGTCTTGGTTAGTACAGATCTTTTGAATTTCTGTATGAATTTCAAAATTAGCTGATCATTTCTGCAAAGAAAGTCTGCTTGGATTTTGATTTGGATTGCACTGAATCTATATATTAATATAGATAATTGACAACAACATGGAGTCTTCTAAACTGTGAATACAGTGTACCATTCCATTTATTTAGGTCCTTTAAGTTTTTTCTCAGTAAGATTTTACAGTTTTCAGTGTACAGGACTTGCACACCTTTTGTCAGATTTATCTCTATTTAATATTTTTATGCAATTGCAAGTGGTATTTTTCTTCACATTCAATTTCTAATAGTCTATTACTATCCTATAGAAATTTGCGTACTGATCTTGTATCCTGTAACCTTGCTAAAATCATTTGTTAGTTGTAATAATGGGGATTTTTGTGTAGATTCCAAAGAATTTTTTACATTGATGATGGTGTTACCTAAAAATTAAGACAAACTTAAGTTCCAATATGGATTTTTTTTTTCTTTTCTGGCTTTATTGTGCTTACTAGAACCTCCAGTAAAATGCTGAATAAAATAGTGTAAATGGATAGTCTTGCCTTGTTGCTGATCTTAGGGTAAAATTTTAGGTATCTCACCATTAAATATAATGCCCATTATCAGTTTGAAGAATTCTCCTCTATTCCTACTTTGCTAAACTAGGATTAGTAGGTGTTGAATTTTATAACATGATTTTCCTGCATCAATTGAAATAATCATATGGCTTCTTTTATATACTGTTATATTATGAATTACATTGATCAATTTTCAAATGGTCAACTAACCTTAGATTAATGACATATTTTATTTTTATATATTGTTAAATTTGATTTGTTAAAATTTTCCTGAGACATCTTTCAGTTGTGTTTATGATGGACATTGGTCTGTAGTTTCCTTTTAATGTGTTTGTCTGGTTTGGGTGTCAGGGTAATGCTGACCTTATAAAATGAATCGAAAAATATTTCGTCCTCTTCAGTTTGTTAGAAAATATTTTGTATAATTGATATTATTTCTTCCTTAAAAGTTTCTTAAAATAAGAACTGAAGGCATTCATTTGAGATCTTCTAATGTGAGCATTTATGCTATAAAACGTCCTCTAAATACTACTTTAGCTATATCCCACATATTTGGTTTGTTGTGTTTTCATTTCCATTCAGTGAAAATTACATTCTCCTTTCCTTTTGACTTTTTCTTTGATTCTTAGATAAATAATCTAAAAGTATATTTTAGTTTCCAAATATTTGGGTATTTTCCAGATGATTTTCTGTTATTACCTCCTATTTTGGCTCCATGTGGTTGCAGAATATACTTAGTATATGAATCCTTTTAAAATCATTGAGATTTGTTTCATGGCCCAAAATATGTTCCACCTATGGATTATCTTCTCTATTTCATTGTTCCTGATAAGAAATCTGCCATTATTCTTGTCTTTCTCCTCTCTCTATATAATGTGTCCTTTTTCCCCCTCTGTTTTTAAGATTTTCTGTATATCATTGGTTTTTAGCAATTTGATACAATATGCCTTGGTATAGTTTCTTCATGTTTCTTGTGCTTGTGATTTGTTAGCTGTCTTGGATTTGTGAATGTGTAGTTTTTGCAATATTTGGAAAATATTTGGCCATTGATTATTCAAACACTTTTTTTTTTTTTTTTTGCTTCCTCCTGTCTCCTCTCCCTCAGGCATTCAGATTCCACATATATTAGGCCACTTGATGTTTTCCACATCTTGCAGATGCTCTGTTCATATATTTGCTGTCTTTTAGAAAAACCTTGTTTCATTTGAATTGATTCTATTACTATGCCTTCTAGTTCACTAATATTTTTTTCTTTGTTGTATAATCTGCCTTTAATCCAATCCAATATATTTATTTTTTCTTGCATATTGTAGTTTTTATCCTTAGAAGTTTTATTTGGGTCTTTTATATCTCTTCCATGTCTATACTTCTTGATTTCTTCCTCTAAATTCTTGAGCATATTGAATTCAGTTATAATCAGTGGCTTAATGTCTTTGTTTACTAATTTTACCATTTTTGACATTTCAATTGATTGATTTTGTCTTCATGATAGGTTATTTTTTTTCTGCCTTTCTGCATGCCTGGTGATTTTTTAAAAATTGAATGGCATGATCCCAGGGTCCTGGGATGGAGACCTGCGTCGTGCTCCCTGCCCAGCAGTGGACTCTGCTTCTCCCTCTCCCTCTGCTAGTGTGCTTGCTCTCTCATGTGCGCTCTCTCTCTCTCTCTCTCTCTCTCTCATAAATAAACAAAATCTTTTAAAAAATTGAATGGCAGACATTTTAAATTTACCTTGTAAGGGGAATATTTTTTTGTTTCCATGAATATTCCTGAGATTTTTCTCTAAGATGCAGATACGTTACTTAAAACAGCTTTATTCTTTTGGGTATTGATTTTAGGTTTTGTGAGTTAAGATCATAGAAACTTTATTCTAAGGATAGTCCACTTAGTGCCTCATGGTTTATGAGATTTCCCACTGTGACGGTGGTAACAGGAACTATTCCTAGCCCTACTGAGCTCTGGGAATTATTCCCCCCCAGTCCTTTCAGGTGAGCTTTCCCCAGACTTACGCAGTTTCCCCACAAGCATGCCTGTCGCATGCTAGGCACCATGCTGTGTTTTCTTGAGGAAATGTTAGTAGAAGCAACAACAAGAATAAAAATACTAATATTTATTGTGTATATACTATATGCCAGGTACTGTTCTAAAGTGTTTGGTTTTATTTCAGTTTTTAAATTTTTAAAATAAGATATAAGATAAATCTTTTATATAAGATCTTAAGTTATTGGGGCGCCTGGGTGGCTCAGTCGGTTAAGCGACTGCCTTCGGCTCAGGTCATGATCCTGGAGTCCCGGGATCGAGTCCCGCATCGGGCTCCCTGCTCGGCGGGGGGTCTGCTTCTCCCTCTGACCCTCCTCCCTCTCGTGCTGTCTCTCATTCTCTCTCTCAAATAAATAAATAAA